>NC_056744.1:1767864431-1767879639 GCF_019279795.1 Protopterus annectens
TAGATAGCATGGGTTGAGTCCTGGCAAGTGTGTATATGTGTGCAAGTGTGTATATTTGTAGGATACAGCATTCTGAGGCCACATTCTCCAAATACAATATACCTTGTCATACAGTATAAGGGATAGCGATGTTGCTGATAGTAGGAGAGCCATGACAACCATCACCCTACTATCCCTGTGGCATGTGCAATAGATGCATATCCCTGTAGCAGCACTGATGAGATAGACCAGGGGGTGTATTGCAATCCTGGTCAATGTGTGATAGTGGGTATGTCAGAGTATTATCATGGGTGTCAGTGAGTAAAATATCCAATGTGGGGTGTGGGTGCTGGGTATACAATCTTTGCACCATGGTACCCCCAGTACATGTCCCAAGGTCCACTGTATGGGGACCACGGTCACCATCAACCATACAGGTAACTTTTTACACTATCCAGCCCAGTGATGCATGTGCTGTGTACAAATTATCTGTAACAGAATGGACTCACTGACAAGGTAGCTAGCACTGATAAACCCAGGTCTCTCAGATGTGTTTATGACTGTTATGTGTTTGACAATGTGTATATGACAGTATGTCTCACTATACGTTGTTCATTAACAACCAGTACTTCCCTCATTACCATACTGTACAAGGCCTGGTGATGTTCTTCACTTAAAAAGAAACACAGTACACACCTCATCCTAAAAGCTCCGTGGTGTGGGCAATTAAGGGCAAACACATTAGTAGCAATAAGTACCGAGGTAGGGGTTCTACTTTCAGTGTTGCAAAGTAAGTGTGTGTGTGTGTGTGTGTGTGTGTGTGTGTGTGTGTGTGTGTGTGTGTGTGTGTGTGTGTGTGTGTGTGTGAAGGGATCTACTTCAATTTGCATAAAATACATGTCCCAGGAAGTCATCTGTCCAAGAACTGACTGGCAATTGCTAACATTTCAAAGGTATCATCTAGTGGAAATTCATTCCATCAAAACTAGTAGTAGATGTGTAAATGCCATCTTCACCACTGTATAGCTGTACAGTGATACTGAAGTCGGTATATATAGTTGGGTGTGGATGTTGTGGACACAGCCACCCTCAATGGGGTTATTGTGTGTATCCCCCTGCTTAGTCAGCTGTAATACTGTACAGTCTATGTTAACAGGTTAAGTAGTTGTCAATCACACTATGTGTGGTTCTACAGCACCACACACCCTCCAAAGTGAAGGGCTGTGCCACCCACACCAGCACACCTATGTTTACCAACTCTAGGATTGCACTACATTGGGGAAGGGGACATATACCCTGCCAGTACCATTGTCAATGACATTAAACTAGCGACTGATTATTTAGTGATGTGATATTTTGCCTATTTTGTCTTGGTGGAATTACATAGGCTAAAATGGGTTAGCTGCAAAAGTAAGTACATCCATGTGTACAGTATTCTCTGTATATTGCATCAACACCAAAGCCTCTGTGTGTGTGTTATACACAAACACGTGGTGTGTGCCATCCAGTACATTTACCATTGTCCACTGTAGAAGGGCTGCTGACATCAGCCACCATGCACTCACCTGTATACACCCTTCAAACCTATCAGCCATGTGGCACATGCAGAAACTGTTATACAGACCTATGACTTGTGTTCAGCTGTACCCAGGATATGGCACAGTCAAGGTGTCATCACAGTGCCATACTCGTTGTAGGAAACAACAGCAGACCAACATCCTGCTGACATATAGACACCTATAACACAAACTGAATACATTATGCAGACCACAATCAGTTATTGTTGATAACAGCTATAATGCATCATGGCTGGACAGCTACACATCCTGACATGTAAGCATTAAAATTTTCTGCTGAAAACATGTTACACAGCATTACATTGGTACACTTTACTGCATTCACCCTGTGCATCAGAACCATATTAGCCTGTCCCTACAGCAATGTAATGGATGACAGGGATGTGGCACAGGTATCATCATAGGCACAGGGTGTGTTGTGGGTTTGCCAGAGACCTAGGCTGAGCCATTTGGTTGACATCATGTGTGTGTGTTAGGTGATTTCATTATTCATTGGGACTGTGCAGATGTGGTGTGTGTAGGTATGGGGTTGCCCTAGCTGTGTTGTTGATGTGTGTGTATGCATGCATGCAGTACTGCCATGTGGCTGCCCTATACAAGGGTTTTTTGGAGAGCTGCAGACCGTACATGGCAGGGTGTGCAGTTCACCATCTCCAGCCACAGACATGAGAACTGTGCCTGCCAAGGGTTCCACAGGCACTAGCAGGTACAAGGCCAGATATGGCACTCTCCCCTGAGGATGACAAATGTCCGCTGGATCCGGGTCCCTGTTGGGACTGGCCAGAGCCATGTGCATGTGGCCTGCTATGTTGTGGTGTGGACAGCACCCCCCTGCAGTGCTGGTGCTGGTACTGCTACTACAGGAGTGTCTGTGACTTGTTGCACATCCACGTAGACCTCCACCTGTTGGTGTTGCTGACCTACTTCCGCATGGATGTTGCCCTACTCCCACCATATGCTCAAACACAGACATTGCATGGTCGAAGATTCCCACCATCTCACCCAACCGTCTATCCAGGACCTCTGCAAAATAACGGTGGATACCTGCAAGATCACAGATGTTGTCGATAACAGCAGAATGAGTAGCCCTCTGGAGCCTGAGAGTCTGTCTGGTATAATGTTCCATATGTGCCTGTGCCTCCATGATGGCCCAAAACATGCATCTGGTGACACCTGCTGTGGCACTTCTGTCAGGGGGATGATGGCCAGCAGCCCTACTACGAGCACCCCCTATACATCTGCCTGTGTGTTACCTCACCAGTCATCCAGCTATGGCTGCTGTGTCCAGACACACTTGCCATAGTCACCACACTGTCCTGTCCCATGCCACCACCCACCAACTGTCCCTCATCTATGGCCACTGGTGATGGGGCATGTATAGGCAATGTGACTGTGTGTGAGGATGGGGTGGATAACAGTGGGATGTCAACTGATGGCACAGCTTCAGCCCCTGACAACCCATCCTGTGCCTCACCATACCTATCATCATTGTCAGAGTCTATATGGACACTAACATCAGTTTGCCTGCAGGAGGGACCCTGATCCACCTCACCATCTCTGAGGGGAAAAGAAAATACGTACTTTAAGACCTGCATGTCATTGTTTACTTCTACACACTCACACATACACACACACACACACACACACACACACACACACACACACACACACACACACACACACACACACACACACACACACACACACACACACACACACACACACACACACACACACACACACACACACACACACTTACAGATGAGGTGGCACAAAGATATTACACAGAGCTCTCATTACCCAGCTGTCAACATGCATGACATATGGCACTCAACAGCATGTACAGCAACTATACTCAGTCCCTGTTAACAACATTATACATCTCTGTGATGCATGAGTTGTGTTAGGAGGTGATGCCCCTTCCCCTGGAACACACTGCACCCATGTACACAGTATTGCTGTGCACCTGTTCAGCACCCTGGCACATACTGTGCACCATACCTCAGGGGTGTACACACCATTGCTGAATGTGTATATGTGTGGCAGTTATGTTTGCTCTGTTGCTCACAGCCCCTATGTGTTTGTCTGACACATACCTGGGGTGATATGAGGACAGATGTCAATACTGAATGCCTGACCTCTGATTTGCAGATCTCATCATCAGCAGTGGATGCATGAGCAATAAAATACAATTATACTGACAACCTTCAAAGTTTACTGTGGCTATGAGGAGTGCACACACCCTTATTGACATGCAACCCTCTTCCCTGATATGCCATGGGGCCACAATACTGACTATGCTAACATTACACACACCTGATATGTGACATATGAACTGTGCAATCAAATGCAGTATCAAACAAATGTGTTAGCTGTGCAGATGCTGATTGGGATCAATACAATATGTGGGTTGCATAAGTGTGCACACCTTTAACATGATGGTTTGTTGCACCACCTGTTAAGTGAACTACAGCAGAAACTATTCCTGGAAGGGGTATACTAGCAGGGCCCATCTGCACTTGCCATTATTTGGTCACTTTGCCCTACAAATGTCCACTAACTGTGCCAGATTATTTTATTTATTTATTTATTTTATTTTATTTTACATTTGTTGACCTGGCTGGATATATGTCCATTTTCAGCAGAGGCCTGA
The DNA here is from genome assembly GCF_019279795.1 of Protopterus annectens. NCBI lineage: Eukaryota > Metazoa > Chordata > Ceratodontiformes > Protopteridae > Protopterus > Protopterus annectens. The sequence continues at coordinate 1,767,868,641 of NC_056744.1, forward strand.
GGAGAATAGCTCCAATGAACACAAATAATAGTTATTATACATGACAGATTGAAAAAACAATTAAGGTACATCTTAAAACAATTCTTTACATTACTTTACTTTTCTTTACATTGCTGGTTTAAGATTATTTGTACATGTAATGATTTAGGGAATACAGGAACATGAAATAAATGACATGAGGTTAATATATGATGATTTAGGGAATAGTACATGAAGATATTAGGAATGACAAGAGGTTAATTTATAAAAACACACATTCTTTAAAGGTTAACAGAGAAGCACCTACTTGGTTAGTCAGGGTTAACACAAGGGCATAACCAATGTGTTTTGAGGTATAGTTTCAATTTGTTTTTAAAAAGTGATTTTGAGGAAAGTAAGGTCAGGTCGCTAGGGAGTGAGTTCCGGGTTTTGCCAACAGTGTTAGAGAACAAGGAGTCACCAGCCATATTGTTGGTTTTGCTTAGTTGCACAAGTAGTTTGTTTGAAGAGCGTAGGGTCTTACTGTAGGGGGGTGATAAGGTTAGTAATTACTGGGATATTAGGTTGATACATGATCCTGTGTGCAACTGCTATTTGGTTATATAGTAGTTGGTTTGTTAACTCTAGCCAACCTAGTTGTTCTAGATTATGACAGTGATGGGTTCTGAAAGCAGAGCCAGTGGCTTATCTGGCAATATTGTTATAGGAGATTGCTAGCTTGTTAAGATTAGTTTTACACACATTAGTAAATATAGGGGAGGCATAGAGGAGAGTAGAGATTAAATGGGTGCAGGCGATGGTAGTCCTAGCTAATGGAGTCAAGAAGGGTTTTATCCTGTAAAGAGAGCCGAGTTTTTTTGTTGACTGTTTTTATTGTATTGCTAATATGAGTGTCAAAGTTGAGGTTGTTATCAATTAAGACCCCTAGTTGTTTGATAGTGGGATCAGGAGATATGATAGTACCATTGTTTGATAAAACAGTAAAGTTAAGTGGGGAGGCCCTACGAGTTGGAGTGAATAGTAAGAGTTTTTTTTTTTCGGGGGTTCAAGATGAGGCAATGGTGTAGAAGCCATTTTTCAACTGTATTGAACACCTTTTGGGTTAGAGTCTGTAGATCAAATGGAGAAGTGGCTGAGCATAGTAATGTGGAATCGTCTGCATATTGTATACAGGTAGCTTGTGGAATTACAGAATGTAGGTCATTAATAAAAATAGAAAATAGGAGAGGACCTAATATAGAGCCTTGAGAGACACCAAGGGCAATAGGAAGGTGGGTGGATACGTTATTATCCCATAGTACAGCCTGCTGTCTATTGTTTAAGTATGATTGGAACCATTGTTTGGCCAGTGAGTCTAGTGAGAGGGTTTTAAGTATATTTATGAGTAGCTGATGGTTAACCATATCGGAAGCTTTAGAGAGATCAGTAAACAGGGCTGAGGAGAGAATGTTATTACAATTTTTTGCAGCACGGTCAACTCATGTGCACAGCCCTTGGAGGTCACACAGTGCCTTCACTATTGCTGTGGAGTCAGGGTTATGTCTGGCACAATTCATGACCTTGATTGTGTTCAGATACAGCCATTCTTAGCGAGCTTTGAACGTATGCATCAGTTCACTGTTGTGTTTCAGGATGACACCCCTCCCCATCCTCAGCCTTTTTGCAGATGCTTGACAACTATGTGCCACACGAGTGCCATTTTGCAGTGTCCCAAATTCACAACATCATGTCTACCGGCCTAGTTCCTGCTAATAAACAGCAAACCTAAAGGTGTACACTGGCACCAGCAAGGTAAAATGGGGATGGTGGGCCTGAGGTGGACTGAGGTGTTGCTTGTGCAGCACATGTATCTTTATTAATACTGTCTGTAGGTTTCAGCCTTGTTCTTGGTATACCATTGCACATCGCAACATATGCCTTTGGGAGACTTTTGATGTTATGCATATGCTCCCTGTAGAGAGATCTGGATGATGTTTCCTGTGGAACAACTCTTCCATCTGATTACTCTAACCCATAGGCCACACTTATGCAGACTCCATCCAATTGTTGACACAGGTACTGCAAAGGCAGTACTTGCTAGACATTCCTGTAAGTCCCTCAGTGTTGCAGCATGTTTCTATGCAGCCTCCATGACCAGTTTGCAACATGTGTCATCATCTGTCTTGGATGGCCATCTGTTTATTTTCTGCATTAATGTTGTCCCATACTTCATCGTCACATGCATGACTGGCTGCACTGTTTGCCATGGTATATGCAATGGTGAGGTAAGGCTACATCTCCCACTCCTGAGTGCTACCTGTTGGATATGGGATCCATTCCATGGCTTGTAAGATTTGTGCAAGCCATGGCTGCCTCTGTTGCAGGTGAGTGGGCAAATGTCATGGACATACTTCTTGGACAGCAAACCATTACTTGGTATGACACTAAGGACCTGTACTTGATGGAAGGTGCATACTCATGAAGAGTGAATGCTGTCAGTACCTCAAAAGCTGCTTCCTCAATATGTTATTTGGAGTGTGTGCACACATATGCTTCCAGTGTTTGTTAAGGTATGTATTCCCAATATTTGTTGTCCTAACATAGGATGCCATATTACACATTCATTGCTCATGCTAAGATCACATTACAGGTTGTAAAAGTTGTGGAATGTGGTATTGTGATATGCCGTTGTATAGATTTGGAACAGTTGCCATTGTAATAGTGGTATATACAGTGTTGTAGCCACTGTATAAGGGTAATGTTTCAGAGATGTCACTACTGTAGGCCATTTATCCCACCATTATGTTCATCTCTGTCCACACATCTTGCAGTGACAGGTTGTTAGTTATACTGCAGGACTCTTACATACCCTTCAGATATGCCACCATGGTGACCACTGTGATGCAGTACAGTTATCAGCAACAATAAGTGAACATGTACAGCATGCATTATACGTAGGTGTGTTAAATGTGTGCATGGCAAATACCATGGCCATAATATGGCCGGTGTATTGGCAAACCTGATCAAAATAAAACCATACTCACCAGCTACAGGCTTCTGCCCCAGAGGTATATCAGAAGGACCTACATAAATGTGTGAGAGATGTGACATCAGTAGCCACACCTGTGCCATTGGTACAGGGTGGGAGCAGCATTTCAGTACCGCAATAGTACAAATCCACAATACTAGAGATTATGCACATCTGTTCATTACTACACTGCAGCAACAGACTATGTTATCTGACATATGCATGAAGATACTTTATAGATGAAGCTGAAGAAGCAACAGTGGTGTACTAATGTGCCCTGGAGCCTTACCTGCATGCTCCTCATCCATTGTGTGGGTAGCACCCACCCCCACAATGCTATCAGCAGGTTCTTGGCTTGCCTGGTGGGCGGGTGCCCCAAGGCTGGTAAGGAGCTCCTCAGCATGTGTCAGTGGGGGCTGGATGACATGACCTTCACCTGTGGCTAGCTGGTCCCTCCTAACTGCAGCAGCACACTGATGGGTGTGGTGGATTAGGTCAGTGCACCGATGTTGCACCTGCTCAGAACTGCGTTTATGCAGGCCATCGTTTACCCTGTGGATGACCTCGTTCCACAGGGCAGTCCTCTCCTGCAGATCATGGGCTGTATGCCCAAAGAGGGTTTGGTGGTGCTGCACCAGGTAGTTTATGAGGATGTAATTTTCCTGGGGTGTATACGCTGGAAGGCGCTCTCTCGACATGGTATCTGGAAGACATAAAGAGGAAAAAAAGGTCTGAGGAACTCATACTGCAAGGATGTAATAGTTGTTAATTGGCATCTCTCTCTCCCACCCACCATATCTGCAACAATAATCTGAACACACAAATCAATGGGTATGTCTACACCAAACTTACTGTTGGGACATATATCCTATTGTGCAACAAATATTGAAATGTGTTTCTATGCATGTTCCATGTTGAAACCCTTTTATCGGTGGCCTATTGCTAAAAATGTAGCCTGCATGCCATTGTAATGGTCACTGTGGTCCCATATATGCATGTCTTCTGTTTGCTATGCAACTGCTACCAATCTGGTGTTTTGGGTTAATAACTAATCCTGGATTATGTTGACTATTGCTACCCACATATGTTCTAAAACTGCGACACAATAGCATGTTTGAGAAGTCTGTTCCCAGCAGAACCACCTCTCCCACCTCATCTGGTCATGTTACCAGGCCACAGTACGTCTGGGACCCAACCCGGGACCTCCTCATCTGCTGGTCCTGCACTACCTTCAGTTGGAACAACCTCAGGGGATGGTGCTTGCCCCCCCCAGGAGCGCACACAGACAGGATCCTGTCACCTGACGTCAGATCCAGGGCCGGGTGCATAGGGAGATCTGCAGAGAATTGGGGGATCTGATACACCACCTTGAGGCCCACTTTCAACTATTTGCCAGACTAGTATACATGTTTTGAGGAACAGAACAAACACTATAATGGCTTACATCTTGTCATTCTGTGCAGATCTGCACAGTTGACAAGTATGGCCCAATGTCCACAGGGCCAGATGCATGACATCATTACAGCAACAAGTCTTGATGGCACATATAAATCTTTCAACATCATCTATCCCATTATTACAGACCAAGTACTACATTCAATTACATGCATAGATGTTTCACATACCTGTTTTAGTATTGTGCTCTCTTCTGTGTACACTTAGATATGTTCCTTGTCTGATTTTATTTTGTTTCGGTTTGGTTTGTAGTATTTTTTTACTGTTATTTTTGTTGTATTTTTTTCTTTATCTCTCTCTCGCTCTCTGTCTCCACTACAGGGATTGAGCTAGGTTGCAGCATGGATGTTGTAGGTGATGCTCATGATCAGGTGATGGCTTCTGCAACAATTGGTGTTCCCCACTTGCTAATTGCATGGAGCCAGCTGTATAGTACTTCCAATTACTAATGCCATAGCAACCCACTACTATAAATGACTACATCATGTGGGCATTGTCCCTTTACCTTTCATGTATGGAAGACATCCTTCCTGTGTGTGGGCAGCAGTGTTACAGACAGCAGGTTGCAATACCTCTTACAACAGGACTTGCGGACACAGGCCAACCAGATGTTTGTATAATTTTCCAAAATTACAGACAGTGTGAGTATTCCTGTTATATGCATTGAATACTGCTAGTTTTACAGGGTTTGTGTGTACATGCCACTTTTGCATGGTATGCAGTCTGTCTGCATAGCTCTCAGCTGTGGGCCTATCCACATGATGGCCAGAGGATTGGCTTTTATGTTTTATCTGTTCACCACACAGGTCTTGTCTCTGACATATCAGTGGCATTCTTTCCATTGAGTGCTATCAGTACATGGCAACATCCATTTGTGTTTCTGACTTCATATTCTTGAGTAAGGGTATGTTGCAAGCAATCCCGTAACACCAGCAACTTTCACAGTGTATAACAGAAATATTGCAAATATGGCCCTGTGTTCCAGCCTCTGTCCTCCACCTATAATGAGGCTTTGTCCAGATGTCATGCAGTAAGAGGTTAAGTAATGGCCTATCATTATTTCGTGCTTGCATTCCTGCTATCATTCCAGTGATATTGTGCACTCCCACACAAATTGTAGGGTAGGGTCCATATTTATATGAGGGCTACAGCTGGACAAAACGTGTGTGACCTTATACAGTCCAGAGGTCAGTGTATGTAAAACACTGTTATATGCCCTTGTAAGACATTTTATGTGGGAGAGGTATGACATGTTTTTAAGCTAGGCTGTAACAACATGTGAGGGATATCAGTAGTAGGAAGCATTATGGTATATGGCTGTACATTTTCATACATTTCACCATGGGAACAGTGGTAGGCTAGAGCTTACTGTCTTACAGACAGTTATGTTTGTATATGGCTGTACATTTTCATACATTTCACCTTGGGAACAGTGGTAGGCTAGAGCTTACTGTCTTACAGACAGTTCTGTTTGTCAGTGTGATAGTGACATTTTAAGTTAAGCATTGTTATGTAACAAATACATTTTCATTGTGACAACTAATTATTTTCCCCCTAGGGGTTGAGTACAGAGTGTAACTGGAGGCTGCTGAATTACATCTGTAATTAATAAGTGTTGTTTGGTTTTTATCTTCAAGGTAAGTGTTTTTTCTATTGTTATACTACTTGAAGACCTTAGCCTGGACAGCAACATATGTTATGTTTTTCAGATTACTGTATCAAATGTTTTGTTTGAGAGTTGCATTACTCAGTTATTATGTATTTCAAACACCTAACTGCTATAAGAAATGGCATAAACAACTGAAATAGTACACAAATAAACATTTCTATATGTATGCAAACTTGTGTGTGGTGTCATGTCCTTTGCATTGCGTGTGGGTATATGTTTCATGCAATAATTCTCATTTGTATGAAAGAATCAAACACTGGCAATTTTAAAAGGTGGCAACTGTAGGAATACTGGCTGTTTGATATGCTGTGCACCCTCTATATATACTCTTCTTATACATATCTATATGTAGTAATATATTCATATGTGTACGTATGTGTGTGTGTATATATATATATATATATATATATATATATATATATATATATAAAATATAATATAATATGTGTGTGTGTGTGTGTGTGTATGTATCACTGGAATGTTTATTGCTTCCACATTGTACATTTCCTATGGTAGAGTGACTCTTCTGCATGATATATCATCCTGACATCTTACAGCTGAAATGGCTTACTGTTAACTTGTTGTGGCTATGTTATGCAGGGTCTTGGGTTCAAGACTTGCAAGTGCTGGTTATTGTGTTGCAATGCAGCTCTGTTCAGCTGTGGAGGAAAGGATGATGCCAATAATTACATGTGATAATTATTTTTGGCCCCTTCACCCCCATTAACAGTGCCTTTGGTCAAATGTTTTGCAGTGAGAGGTTCAAAGTGTGGATCTAATGTGTGAAAGCAATACATATTATATATATATATATATATATATATATATATATATATATATATATATATATATATATATATATATACATATATAAATACATTTTCCCTACTGTGCTGCATGATATGTTTGAGAAAACATCATGTTTATGTACATTTCAAATGGCTATAGTGTGCAGGGTCCTGGGTTTGAGACTTGCAAGGGCTGATTATTTTGTTGCTGGGCAGAACAGGGTCTGTTGAAGACAGAGTGATTAAGGCACTTTAAAGCAGTTGCAAACAGGTTTGCACAGGGCTGTGCAGAGCTAAGCAATGCTTACATGAGCTCAGCTTCACTTACGTCTGCTTATGACCAGTTAAACCCACACTAATTTCAAATAAAGAAAAGAAAAAAGGGATATAGGAAAGTGGTGAAATTGGGGCAAGCAGGGGGAAAAACAAGATGAGAAACAGGTAGGGATGTGCAGGATGGGTGTAGGAAAGGACCAAACAGGGTCTGTTGAAGACAGAGTGATTAAGGCACTTTAAAGCAGTTGTAAACAGGTTTGCACAGGGCTGCACAGAGCTAAGCGATGCTTACATGAGCTCAGCTTCACTTACGTCCGCTTATGACCTGTTAAACCCACGCTAATTTCAAATAAAGAAAAGAAAAAAGGGATATAGGAAAGTGGTGAAATTGGGGCAAGTAGGGGGGAAAACAAGATGAGAAACAGGTAGGGATGTGTAGGATGGGTGTAGGAAAGGACCATACCTCTGCATTTCCATGGCAGCAACAGCTGCTTCAATGTAAGCAATTTAGAATCTGGAGCCTCACACCCTACAGAGAGGAGTGTGGGCATCATACAATAAGGATGATTGGTAGGGTTAGATTGTGTGATGGGTACATGTCTCCGGGTGAAATGCAGAGCTATGTATGGGCCATGATTTTTTTTTTTTGGGACAGATGCCCATTTTATTTAAGGTGAGAGTGGGATGTTAAGGAAGGATTATAGGTAAGTGTGGTGAACGAGGTTTGTGAGGTTTGCAAGGAGAGGTTGCATTTGCAGACAGACAAGACAGCAGACAGGGGCGGTATATGACACACTGGATAAACACCTTGATGGGGAGGTTGGTTTGGAATCAGAGGCTCATGAACCCCCCAGATGATAATAGTGGCATTGATGTCCCCACCTGATGGCAGTCACCACTACTCCTTCAATGCCCCAAAGATGGCTGTGCTGTGGGCTGGGCTGGAGGGGCCACCTGCCTCTCTAACTGTGCCAGCCTGCCCTCCACCTGGTGCAAGGCAGTCATTCAGCTCTGTCTGGAGGACACTGCGCACCATGCCAAAAACCTCATCCCGGGTGAGAATATCCTCACCATGCCCACTTGCAGGGGGGGGCAAACCCTGTCCCCTGCAGTGGTTCCACCCAAGGGTGGTGCAGGACCAGCAGAAGGGGTAGTTCTGGGTTGGATCCCAGATGTGCTGGTACCCAATGCCTCAGCCAGGTGGGGTGGGAGAGGCAGATCCACTGGGATCTGCTCTCCCGTACATGCTATGGTGTGGAAATTAAGAATGAATATTGGTTAGTCTTGAACAACACATTACGACATTAGTCAAAATAGCATGCATGGATATTCTCATTTACCCAAAACAGTGCAATTATAACAGTGCCATAGCAAACAGAACCCATGCATATATGGAATGGCATTCAGAGTTGCAACAGCATGCCAGTTAGAGGTATGTCAGGCAGGCAATAACTATGATTATTCAACAGGAAATATTATTATGCACACAGTTTAAACAAATGATTAACCAAATGGAATAACAGTCCCAACAGTAGAGGTTTATTTACGAACATAACCATGTTGGTTTCAGTGTGATGGTTGGATCAGTTGAGTGGTGGGGGAAGGAAACAGATTCACTTGACAACTGCTATCAAGTATATTTGTCAGTACACTGCTATTCCCTACTCTACATTCTGACCACACTTACACTCTACCTGGGCCATGGGCCTGTTACAGCACACCAACAGTTGTACATATCAACAGATCCATTATGCCCTTATTTTAGTTATACACATCTTACCTGTTTCTATACAGATTTCTTTACCTGTGGGCCCTGTGCAGATTAACTTTGTGCATATTACATTGCTGTTTCTACACATATTTCAGATTCACATATTAGTTGCAGGCACTGGAGTGTGTGTGTTATGCTTTTGATATACATCTACTGTGACATTCACTGTGTGTGAGTTTCTTGGCAACTGGGGATACTATCTGTGGCAGCGTGACATTTGAGGGGCTTGTCTCAGCCAGACTGCAGAGTGTGGATGGCTAGCTTGAATCTATTTGTAGGACTGGGACTGATCAACACAGCAGTTATACACCTTTCATAGTTATACACATCATACTGGTATTTCTATTCAGATTTCTTTAACTGTGTGCCCTGTGTGGAAATGCATGTGTTGCAGTACATTACTTTTTCTATTCAGATTAAAGTTTACAACTGTAGAACCAGACTAACATGTTAGTGGTGGTCCCTGGATTCAAACAGTGGTGTGTGTGCAAAATTGAACTACATGCCTAGTTTTTATCAGACTTAGCTACTGGGGAAGGTGTTGCATGCTGCTTGTGGCATTTCTATCTAGTACATATTTTTGTGACAGTACTTTTCTTATCAAATGTTGCATTATTTGATTCCCATTTTCAGTACAAATTATGCATACACAACAGACATTGGTGTCAGTGTTTGAGAAACGTGCACATTAGCTGGATTGCACATTTGACTGTTTTACAGCTACATACTGCAATTTAGTTTCCTGAGTACACAGTGTGTGTTTTAAATCTGCACCTGTTAGCCTTATACATTTTTCAGTACATTCACAGCTACATACAGCTGAAATTGAAAGGTTAACACAGGCCAATGCTGGCAGACATACAAGTACAACATATTCTGATGGAAATATGTACTGTCACTTTTTCAGTTATTTGACATGCCCATTCTAAAGTATGCAGACAAGCAGTGCTACATCAGTTCACCTCAGTTAATGCATTTTGCAGGACATACACATTTCTATTTTTCAGGTACAACTGAGATGACAAACACCAGTGTTTGGGATCATCTTTATTAGTTTTGACATACATATCCGTGTACAACTCAGACATCCACAATTACTATTCCTGCATGATCTGCACAGGGGAATGCTTTTCATTTCTAGGTGTCACGGTAGCCCTGACATGGCACTTTCTTGGCAGGTTCACTCAGACACACTCATACATATTCTACTATTCCTCTCCTGCATATTATACCTTGTTTGCTACTGACAGATGTATTCCACAGCAGCTGGAAATACGCAGTTGAAATGCTGGCAGCCTGATACAGGCATTTATTCCTGACTTTTACTGCACAATTATATATACAGACAGTACTACCATTACTATATTTTTGATTTATTACTGCTAATATTAGGAGGTATTCTGTAGTCACCATAATGTCGATGCAGCCAAGCCAGTCACTGGGCATCAGCATTGACATTCTGGGATCTCTCTGCAGCAGCTGTATGGGGAGAGATGACACATTAATCACACCTGCACAGTATGAAGTTTAACTTTTTCCATACTTAGAGATACATAAGACTTCATACCTACAGACACGTAGGACATCCTGCACTTGGGCTTCTTGAATCCACTGGTCCAAGAGTGCACCCCTCTTTTGCTTCAGGTCATTGTGGTGATGACATACCTGCTTACCAGTCTGGGGTATGCCAGTGGCACTGGTGAAATTGCGTGCAAGCTGGTCCCAGACATCCACTTTGTACTGGATGCCCTTGTACTGGCCCTGTAGCAGCCTGGCATCATATTTTTTTACTAGGATCCCAACCATGACCCTGGACTCCTGAATGCCCCAACATTGTGTTTGGAAATGAACACCTTCAACCAAACCTGACATTTTGGTCCTGTTCTGAGCAATCCCAAATGGTTATGGCTGTATTCCCACCTGTGCAGTTTAAATAGGGCAGTTTTCCTGCACTTTTTCTTGATTGGCTGGTTTTAATATGCTGAACTATGCTTAGCTCTGTGCAAATCCACATAGCAATGCTTACACTAGCAAAGCATTGCTTAAATTTTTCA
>NC_056744.1:1767880139-1767922765 GCF_019279795.1 Protopterus annectens
ACCTCGAAAAACAATTTTGATAGCAAAGGAGATGAATTAGACTTATTAAAACACACACACACACACAAATAGTTATATATTTTCACTTCAGAAAATTAATGTTAATTCTCTTTTTGTTATTACCTTGACATCTCAAGTTAACAGTTTTCTTCTTTCGGCTTTTCCTGGTTAGGGGTCACCACAGCAGATCACCTGTCCACTCATAATTGGCAGTGGAGTTTTACGGTGTCAAGTTGCCAGCCCGGCACCCAACCTTCCACAGAAGGCACACACACTCACATGGACAATTTAGAGTGTCCAATCCACCTACAGCATATCTTTGGGATGAAACCCACATGACAACATGTGGACTCTGCACAGAAGGCACCCCAGCTGAGGATCAAACCGGAAAACCTCTTGCTGTGAAGCGGCAACACTAACTGCTGCACCACTGTGGCCAACCTGACATCACAAGTTAACAGTATTAATATTTTAAAAAAGTGTTTCTTATTGTCCTTTACTATTTTTGCATTTCTTCCAGGTTCTGGAGGTAAGAAAATGAGAGCTATGGCCCTAATGCATTTTAATTTATGCACCATCCATTCATATAGAATGGCAGACTTTGTCCTTTTCTTATTTATGACTTGCAGTAGTCTAATAAAAATGTTTGCTGCACTTTATATGAGCATAGCAGGTAGTTTAGCTCCTGTTTAATAATAAACTGGACACCAGGGTACTATTTATTTAATGTTAGACAAAGGGAAAAGCTTATATGCCGGTATGCAAGTGACATGGACTTTTCCCTGCTTACCTTGTAATCAGGCAGGAGCCCCTTGTAACTTATTCAGCAGAGGGGCTCGGCACAGCTCTTTTCATACCCCCTAACAGAGCTTTAATGTTGGGGGCTGAGCTTCGTACCCACAACTTGTTACCCACTGGCTGCACCAGGAGGGGGCGGTAGTTTTATTAACTTTAATGTTGTAACTGCCAGATGCTGATTCCGGGAAATGCCCTGGGTTATGAGAAAAGCCGTGCAATCGTCATGTAGTTTTACACAAAGTCCCCGATTTTGTGTGACCCTGCCTTTGTTGTAAGTTTCGTTTTACAGTAAACAAGTCGGGATTACAGTAGTGTCAGACATTTAAATTTCATTATTTCAGAAATGCACAATGCAGCAAAGTTAACTGTTCCGACTAACGCTGCAAGAGAATTAAAGAAAAATGTATACAATTTCCCTGAATTGGGGGTCTTTGTGCTGCTGGACTGCTAGCACGCACTTTCTCTTAGGGAAGCCGTGGTGCTCACTTCTTGTTCACAGGACAATATGTTAGTAAATGTGGCTTTGGGGTAATTACTTACTTGTTAGGGGTGTTTACTCACTAGCGAAGTGTTCGGAAGACCCACCACAGAACATCATTAAAGCGGTATGATGAAAACTGTCTTAGTAAATCCATTTCAAACGTTTAAATGCAAACATTACAAAGGGAAGGTGTATGAAAAATAGGATGACAATGACCGCCGCTTTCAATGCTGTACAAGTTAACACCTTTCCTAATGGTAGGGAATAAAATGCTAGCTACTGCTGTTCCTATAAGTGATTTATTACCTCCTGCCTGTTGTGACCCAGCAATGTTTCTTCAGCCCCTGTGACGTCGTTATTCGCGGTGAGAGGGGTGCCCTTCTCGTCCAGACCGGTCCGGACACAGGTGCCCAGGTGTCCCGAAACCAAAGCCCTAGAGTTCACAAGTAGATTCGAACCCTGGGCTTGACGTTCCGCTTTAAGCAGCGCTAGATTAACGGAGAACTTCTTGCCGTGGCACTTATTCAGACACCATGGACAGCAGGGATCCTCATTAGTGTCCCAGAACTTATCCACACACTCCGAGCAGAAGATGTGGCCACACTCCAGCCTAACCGGGAAATGAAAAATGTTGGCACAGAGGGGACAGCGCAAAGTGTGATCACTTTCACCGGGATCCTCTCCATCGGCACGAATAGACTTCTCAGGGTTAGGGAGCTCACTTGCCATCTTCGCGACCAGTTTCACGAGTTTTCTTCAACGACTGCTTTCTTGAAGCTGGACAGTTAGCACCCACTTTCCCTGAGAGAAGACGTGCTCACTGCTGGTTGAACTTGCTTCACTGCTGATTAATTCTTTAAAACGACATTGACAGTTTACTTGAAACTGCACGAAACTTAATATAATGCTGATCTTTGCAATAAAGGCTTATTATACGAGAAAAAAACACATTAACTAGTACCCGAGGTCCATCCTGCATCTGCACAGAGACCCATGTGAAGCTGGTAGGGTTCCTGCAGCTGTGTCAAACTTCGTCCCACCCAACTTCCTGGACGCTTGTTAGAAGGGACTGTATGGCAAATACATTCATAGCTCTGAACCTTCCATCTCCAAAAATGAGGAACACTGGCCCTCATAATATGGAACAAATGGGCAAAATGTGCAACACATACTAATGGCTTTCTACTTGAGAGCTCTGGTAGCAGTTAGAAGGATTTCATCTGCTGCACTTGTGTATCTGTCATCAGCCAATAAAGTGATCTTTTAAATTTAGTCACCATATTATCTTTTATTATCCTCTTAGGCTCAAAACTGAAACAAACATAATTAAAAGAGCAAGAATCCATGTCAGAAGTAGGGTTGTAATTATGGGAGGGATGGATTATAGGTTCATAGGAAGTTACTTGGCTAGCGGCCCTAGAGCCCTTACAAGCCTAGCCATGTTAATCCCGAGTTGCCTCAATTGTCCTTGGCTAGAATGATGTAATGCACAGAGTGACTCTACGATAAACACTGACTACCCCTGTCCATGAGGGACATGGGTGCCACCACCGGAGTGAATTTGCGGTTTCCCATTCATTTGTCCAGGTTGTGCTTGAATAGCATCACTGAGGAGCTCTGCTTTGTGTGAATTGGAAGTTTATTCAGAGTAGTGGCAATCTCTGGGAGGTATATCTGTCTCTCCAGCATGTTCTATTAGTGTCACAGGTTAGGTTAATATCTCTAGAGTGAGTAACTATTGTGTCATTTGACTTGTGGATGTGCAGCATATCTATCAGGGTAGGGTCAGCGACTGTCCTGTAGGCCAGGCACAAGTCACCTCTCAGCAGCCTATACAATACAGAGTACAGTGACAGGGTTTTCAGTCTATCCATGTAAGTCATGCTTTGGAGGCCCTGTATTTTCTTGGTGAGAAACCTCTATGGTCTCTCCAGCTGTTACAGGTGTCTGGTGAGGTACATGCAGAAAGGAGGATTGTACTCTATTAATGTTCTGGTGAAGTTTGAGTACATTGGAGTTATAATATCTTTAGACTGGGATGCGGTGTCCTTACTTATAAGATGTGCAAAGTAGAAGACTTTCCTCACTACTGTGTAAACTTGGTGGTCCAATTTCTGATTGCCATCTACCTGTATTCCCAGACCTTGCACAACTGTGTTTGAACTTAGGAGGGGTGCTGTCATTGTAGTAATAAGCAGGGAATTCCACTTTGCCAAAAGTGATAATAATGCACTTTTTTGTTTGCTTTTAGTTTTAGACCATGGCTTTGGCACCAGTCATTTGTATTAGCCCCTCTTGTAATATGTTAACGTCATTGGGGACACAATGACTGTACCCAATTTGCTATCATCAGCAAACATGGTAAGCCAAAGGCTGTCTACTTTAGCCTGGACCTCCGAGATATAGATTCCAAACAGAAAAGGACCCAGCACACATTCTTGAGGTATGCCACTGGTGATGGGTCTACTGGTAGAGCCGGAATCATCAACTTTGACTGTATGTGTTCTGTCGGTGAGTCAATTGGCTACCCATCTAGTGATGTAAAGGTCAATCCCCAGCTGGGAGAGTTCCTCAATGATACCTGAGTGGGCGATTGTGTCAAAAGACTTGGCAAGGTCAAGATAAGCAGTATGCACTGTCTTACCTTCACCCAGGGTTTTGGTCACTTTCTCAAGGAAGTCTACTAGGTTTAATAAACATGATCTATACTTAATGAAGCCAAACTGGGTTGGGTCTAGAATTTGGAGGTTGCCTATGTCCTCGTTGATAAGGTTCATGATGATTCTTTCTATGGTCTTGCAGATGAGGCTGGTTTCACTTATGGGTCTATAGTTCTCAGGGTTGGTTGATGGACCTTCTTTGTGCAAGAGGATTACTGTTACTGTTCTCCACTCTGCTGGAACAAAGTCAGTTCTCAGGATATGGTAAAAGAGAACACCATGTGGGTCCACTAGGTTTTGTTTTAGATTCCTTAATAAACAACCTGGAATGTTATCTGGTCCCATTGAGGCTGTGTTTTTGCTTTGGAGACTGCAGATATGACCTGATCTCTAGAGATACTAGGCAGAGGACTGATGTCAGGTATGCTTTGGTTTATGCCTTGTGAGGACCGGGGGGGTAAAGTTTACAAATCTGTAAGCTAGCAGGTTGGCAATTTCCTCCAGTATAATATGAGTGCTACCATCTACTACCAGTTCGGCAAATAGCTGGGCATTCCCTTTTAGATTTTGGACATAGTTAAAGAATGCTTTATAATTATCTTTAGCTAGGGATGCTCTTTTACCTTTGTAATTAGCTTTAGAGGACTTTACAGGATTTCTGATTTGCTTGTTCAAGCTGTGGAGGGAATTCTTCCTCTGCTGAGTCAGTTCCCTCTTGTTCTTAGACATCAGTTTCTTCTTTTTGTTATATAACCAGTTTACACTTGAGATCCACCAGGGTGGCTGGTTCTTTTGGAATGATCTGGTTGTAATCTGGTCAGGCACAGCTGAGTCTATACAGTTGCTTAAGTGTTTATACAGGGTATTTGTGTATACCTCTGCATAGCAGTCATTGTTGTCTATGATTGCAGGGCTATAACACTTTTTATACCTTTGCTTAGTAGGCTGTAGTTTGAGTTGGAAAAGTTTTTTACTTTTTTGCTCCTGTGGTAGTGACAGGTTCAATAGTTACTTCGAATGAGACTGAGTTATGGTCTGACCTTACCAGGGAGAGTATCACACAGGAGAGAGTAAAGTGACCCCCCCCCCCATGTTGGTGAGTACTATGTCTAGGACATTTGAGACCCCTGTGGAGATGCAAACTATCTGTTCCAGAGCATTTGTATTGGCAAAGTCCAGGAATCTCTTTGTGAACATGTTTGTGCTCATGTATGTCAACCAGTCAATGGAAGGACAGTTGAAATCTTCCATGACTAAGGTGTTGGGCTATATGCCAAGTGACTCCATTAAGTCCATGTAGGCACTGTGTTCATGGTGGGGAACTATAGTTAACAATGATGTTGTAGGGTATTTCATCTATAGTTAATTGGACATGGAGTAGTTCAAGAGAGTCATACTGTTTCACCAGTCTTGCAGTGTACTTGGCTTTAATGAAGATACACCTCCACCTTTGGTTCTTTCATGCTCATTTTGAGGTCTGAATGTGTGGAAGGCATAGTAGCCTTCCATGGCTGGGGGGCTCTCAGAGGCCTTGAACCATGTCTCAGTGACTGCACAGATATCAGTATCTTTCAAGGTGAGGATTACTTCCAGGAAGTGCAGTTTCATGTTTAGACCCCTAACATTAAGCAGCAGAACATTGAGTTTGTCTTAAGTGGATTTTGTTACTTTGGAAATTTTGTTGCTTTGGCATTGTTTAAAAAATGCACCATGGGAGAGACAAGTGCCTTTGCCAATATCCAAAAACCTAGAGGAGACAGGTGCAGACCATCTCTGATAAAGCAGCATGGCCTGTTGAGCATGTCTTTCCAGCCTGACAGATACTGGATATTCCTGGAATGACACCACAAGCTAAGCCAATTGTTGAAGTCGATCATTTTTTGTTTATATTGTGGCATCATCCTGGGTGAAGGTAGAATGCTGCTTAGGGCTAGGGTCATACCTGCCTGGGACATTATCTGAGAGTTCAGTCTTGTCTCTCTTCATATAGTCCAGAGAGGTACATCTCAAGTCATTCAGCCCAACATGGACTTTGACAGAGTCATAACAGTACTTGTTCAGTGACTTGAGTGCATGTGTGATTTGATGGATCCTGACACCTGACAGGCAGTTTGATGTGACCTTCTCCTTGTTCGGCCTGGTGAGGAGGACATCTATGGGTCTTAGTATGGAATTGCCTGTGATCAAGGCATTAGGTTTTGAGGTGTTTTGCTTTAGGGGCTTATTTGCTGAGACACTGGTGTATGTGTTATTATGTCCAGTGGTTTCTATTTGCATAGCAGTATGTGCAAGTGCTTTACATTTGGGAGGTATCTGACCTTTTGGTGGGCTTCTAGTGAGTATCTCTTTGAATTTGGGTTTATGTGTTGTGACCTCATTTTGTGTGAGAGGTAAAGTGTGTGTGTGTGTGTGTGTGTGTGTGTGTGTGTGTGTGTGTGTGTGTGTGTGTGTGTGTGTGTGTGTGTGTGTGTGAGCTGACAACCTGTTTGACACCCAGTTTGTTGTTACATCAGAGAATTAATTCTGATTTCATAGTGTAGTTACATCCCTCACATAGGGTATTTGTTTATTTTAGGAGTAAGTGGTTGTCAGTATACATGAGGCAATTACTACTTTGCCTCAGGATGCCCATGTCAATCAGGCTGGTCAGAGAAGTGATGGGAATCTGCCCATCCATTATAGCACTTTTTTACTGTATGCGCTATTAGGGAAGGGAGTGGACTAGTTTGAACAGTTTTTGTTTTTAGGACTAACAAAGGTGCTTGTTCTATTGAAGGCTACAGATAAGTGTGGCATCACTGCTCAGTGCACACATAGTGCAGTAGAGAAGCTTGGCAGATGTCTAGGGAAAAAAATTGAGTTTCAGGGTATTTGCATCAATACAGGGTACTGCTAGCCCCTGTTGTATGGTGTGTTGCAATGTGCAAATGCAAGGCTTAAATGCAAGCAAAATTAAAACACTTTTAAGCTAATCTACCAATGTGAAAGCACACAATGAACCTTCCTTCAGCAATCCCCACCTCAGACAAGGCTGGATTCACACTATTCTGCCACAAGGGTGCTGGGAAGCCATTCTTAATGTAAGATGGCTGGTTTAATGCTCAAGTGTATCAATAACATTCCAATATGGCTGCACATTGATTAACACCTTAATTCTAGCTCTCCCAGTATGAAAACAGAAACTAAGCAGAGAAAGCCAGTGGACCTGGATTTATGAGTAAAGTTTAGTAACTGGCTAGTAATTGCATTTCCTGGTTGCCAGGAAAAAAGAAATACAGAGGACATGAAGGAAATTCAGTTCTGAAAGATGATGAAAAAGCATTAACTGAAAAAAAGTTCCAGACATAACTTCCAGTAACCTTGGGGAAAGTATAAAGCAATTGCACACAGACCTGACTAAAATAAATGAAACACAGTGGAATATCAACTCAAACAATAAAACTCTGGAAAAATGGAAGAAGCTTTAAACAGATACTCAGATCAGTGATAAAATTGCAAAATCCAGAAGTCGAAATGAAGAAAAGGCTAGCTGAATATGAGACTGCACAAGAAGAGATGTTTCAAAAAGTAACAGAATTAGAGGACAGAGCATGTAGGGAAAACCTGAAATTTTCTGCTGTACCCAAGAAGCTGGAAGTAACAGACTGTATTCATTTCATGAAAGCACAAATAAGCAGCTGGACTGGTATTCCATAACAGGAAGTGTAAACTGAAAGGGCAAACCTTGTGTATGCTGCAAACCCGGCTATAAAAACAACAACCAAGACCTTTAATAGTAAAAATTCTATCTTACCAGCAGGAGTTGATTCTGTCAAAACTGTGCCAGAAGGACAAAGTACTAAAAGTGTGAGAGAGCAGAGTGTTTGTGGAGAATGACCACTTATTGTACACCAAGCAGAATAGGAATACATTTATTTTATTATTTATGGAGTGCCAAAAAGCAAGCATAAGATTCAAACTGCTGTACCCAGCTATCTTCAGAATATTGTTCCCTGGAGGAACAAAAACATTTTTTGATGAAGTGTGTGCTAAGGAAGAAATACAAATGTTTGTCCAACAAAAAGTGAGTTGTGAAACAGAAGGAGATTCTGCTTCTTGTTCTTCTGATAATAAAGAACACAGAGAGACTGTGCTAGTGACACATTTCCCAGTGTTTCAACAGAAAATGCTTGAGAGAAGGGAAAAAAAGCACAGGAGTTGACTAGAAGAACTGAGAGTGCACTGGAAATGAAGCAGAGATAGGGCTAGGGAGATGGAGAGGAATAGGAATAGAGCAAGAAAATTTGGAAATATTGGACTTTCTTAGGCTTTGTTAAACTTGTAGGGGACTCTAAAGTGTATGCCCTACTTCATGTCATTAACATTTGGAGACTAAAATCAGTAACTTGGAAAATGACAAATGTGGAATTACAAAGCAATAATTAATATTTGTGAAACAGGACAGAACAAGAAAATCTGGAAATATTGGACTTTTTTGGACTGTGTTAAACTTGTAGGGGACTCTAAAGCATATGATACACTTCATGTCATTAATGTTCAGAAAAGATGCTCAGGAATGGGGAAGAGAAGGGATGAAGTTAACTGTAAGCAAAACAATTTTTTTCTTAATAGTACTATTTAAATAGTGCATGATTTTCTTGCATATTTATTATCAGTTATTTAAAAGTGTAATGGGGATACTAATGTAAATAGGTGCTCCTGTCTTTTCTTTTTCTTTCTTTCTCCCTTCTTCTTTATTTCTCCTTGTTCAGCTTTAAAAATGTAGGCACTGCAATAAAAAAGGATATGATTAAAAGAGAATGACAAAAGAAAAAATAGTGTGCTTTGTCTCATTCTTGCATGGGAAATGACTGGGTTAACGCCATTAGCTTTATATAATAACAAGTTTTAACAGAAAGCAAATAAATGTAAAAGAATATTGAATATTATAAGGCTTTTTTGTAGTAAACAGTTTTATATCTGGTCCTCATGTCACTACCAGACAATATGATAAAGAGAAATGGCTTGGAGAGAATGTTTTTTGAAAGCATTCACATGTTAACCCAGCTGAGAGAGCTATAAAGATAAGGCAAAAGCAGACAACACTTAATAGAATCACAGGCTCTAGCATGCATCTTAGCATGGATAATCTTTCTTTCTGTTTATCTCGAGTCTGTGTGTGGGGCTGTCAGTTTGGAACTTTTGTTCCTATTGGGAGGGTAACACTTCAATATCCAGAGATGTGCATGGTTTTGTGTGTTATTATCAAGTTAATAGGTTTTAGGGGGAATTGGGTGTCTGTGTGCATTTTTGTTTGAGGGTTTTCAGTAAAACAAAAAAGTTCTGCAAGATGTGACATAAGCTCAAATGGAGATGACAAAAAGTAACTGTATAAAATATTAACCTCCCAAATAGCGCATGCATGTAACACAAAAACTGGAACCAGACATTTAATAAAAAAGCTGTTATACATAAAAGGTGGGAATAATAATCCCTCAAAAATATGATTCTTTCTATAATGTCTTTGAATGTTAATGGTCTCACAAATAAATACAAAAAATAAAGAATAGTGAACTGTATTAAACAATGTAGAGTGCAAATAGTTATGCTACAGGAGACATACTTGGAAAGAACTGAACATGTGAATTTGATAAAAAAAAATTCAGGATGGTTATTCAGCAGAATACATGAAGCAGAGAAAGTAAAGAGTACTTGCATTAATTGCAAGAGGAGCTCCAATAACAATAGAAGATGACAAAAAAGGCAATAATGGTAGATTTGTAGTACTAAGGGGCTACTTGCAAGGGAGGAGGATTACACTGGCATGTATTTATATCCCACCAAAAACTGCTATAATGGAGCTTAAGAAAATTCTGGGAGAAATAATCAACTTTCAGGAAAGAATATTACTTATAGTTGGAGGCTGGAATTTGATTTGCAACAGTGAAGGGGTGTCCAGGGGGCAAGAAAGGAAAATATAACAAAGGAGGGTAGATTTTTAAAGAAAATTATGAAAATATTTGCCATGGAAGATGTGAATTCAGTAGTATGAGTTTAGTGTGAATTTACATATTAATCCCCAAGATACAAAAGCTGGACTAGGCTAGACTAAATTTACATTTCACAGGAACATGTGCATTTAATTGAAGGTCTTAATACACATCCAATAACTATTTCAGATCATGCACCATTAATAACTAAAATAAAAACACAAGGTAATGAAATAAAAATGAGATACTGGCACCTTCCCAACTATCTGTTGAAAAGATAGGAATTTAAGGAATGGGTAGTGGAAAATATTAAGGAGCTGTTAGATAATATAGAAACTTTTTTCTGAAAATATAGCTAGGGAGTGGAATAAAATTAAAGTGTAATTTAAAAATAGGGTGGAAATAAAAGAAAGGGATATATGGTTAAGAAGTAGCAAAAATTATTTAGAGAGACTGATAAATGTTAAAGTATTGGAAAATAGGGAGAATCTCACAGAACAAGAAGAGAAGCAACTGCAGACTCCTAAACAGAAAATAAGGGATTGCCTAGATAATATACATGAGTTTAGAAAGACTGCATAAAAAGTTTTAGCATAATGACTCATTCAACAGAAAGTAGAAAGGGTTGTCACCAAGCTTAGGGAACTTATAACAAGGAAGATAACAAGGGATCCTGTAGAAGTATTAGAAATATTTTGGAAATTCTATGAAAGTCTGTATAAAGGTACAGATTGAAATGTTTATGGAAGAATTAAATATGCCAAGGTTAGAGGTAGAGGAGGCTCAATTACTAACAGGATAGTAGGAGATGAGATAAAAAAGGATGGTATATAACCAATCTACAGGAAAGTCCTCAGGATTAGATGGTATTCCTGTGGAAGTTTGGAAGCTAGGAGAGAAAAAAACTGATAAAGATCTAGAAGGTTTTTTTTAGCAGTATTTTTTTAGAGAAGGAGAAGTACACATCTTGGAAGAAAGCAGTGGTAGATGTAATACCCAAAGAGAGTAAAGCTCCATCAGAACCAGCATCATAAAGGCCAATTTCAATACTAAATCATGATTATAAACCATTTATGTCTATAATGGTAAACAAATGGTAAAGTGATGCCAAACTTGATAGATATGGACCAATGTGGTTTTGTGGAGGAGAGGCAAACATCTGACAACATTAACAGAACAATAATGATACAGAGGGAGCAGAATGTAAGAAAATACCACTGTTGTTGGTGGGTCTTGATGGAGAGAAGACATCTGACAGAGTAAGCTGGGATTTTAAGAGCACAGCAATGGAAACATTTGCATTCCCTGATAAAATTATAAAGTTGATTAGGAGGATATACAGGAATCAGAGGTAAAAATTAAAGTGGGGGTGGTCCTCTCTGATAATCTCTGCTTGAGCAGAGGAAACAGACAGGGGTGTCCTCTCTCCCCTTTGTTATTTGCATTATATTTAGAAACATTGGTAAAAAAAATAAGGGATTCAGAAATTCAAGGATATAACTAGTATGGTAGTCAAGAAAAGCTGGCTGCATTTGCAGATGACATTATTTTATATCTGACAAAACCAGAAAGGGACATTGCAGTGCTATGGAATATAGTGTGACAGTTTCAAACTTTTCAGGATAGAAAATTAATGAAGCTAAAACAAAAGCAGTAGTGGTAAATTATATACCCACATATGAATTGGTTCAACAATATCCATACTTATAGAGACATAGTAAAATTAAGTATTTAAGAGTAAGGATTAAACATGATACTGGTGTGGAAGCTAAGAATATGTGGGAAGAGACTAAAAAGATAATGCAAAAACTGAGAAAATGGAAGCTCTGTTATATGGATATCAGTATTAAGATACAAGCAGTTAAAATGTGTTTTGTCCTTTTAGTCTTATACACAGGTCAGGCATATTTTTATCAACCGGAGGAGAAGTTGTGGATAGCAATTAATAAAGAGCTAAAGGATTTTATCTGGGTGGGGAAGATGGCAAGAATCAAGTGGGATAAGCCTATTCTACCAATAGAACTGGGATTACCCAGGTTGAAGGGGTATTTGAAAGCAAAACAGTTAAGGCTCCTATACATAGCAAACGCAGAAAACTATAACTCCAAGTGAAAAGAGATGATGATGAAATGGGGGGGAGCTGAAGTAACAGGGAGAGGCTGGGATTTTGGATGCAGAACTTTAAGTAGAACAACAATAATCATACAGAATATTATATTCATAAATTATCAGAAGGTTTTCTTAGAACTAAGCCATCATGGGAATGGAGAAAGGAGATTCTGCCAATAGGAATGACTGCAATTAGGGATACAGACAATAGGCAAGAGGGGGCAGGAATATATTGGAGAAAACTGGTGAAGGAACCAAGGTATTGGGAGCAAATAACTAGAGAGGGAAAGGTAATAGAATGGAAGGATGCCAAGAACTTATTTGCCCTGCAGGTTAGCAATTGCCTTCCATATCAAGGATTGATATCAGAGTATAGGCAAAGAGAAATAAATAGGGGGGTCCTAAATGAAATACCAGTGCTGGTAGAGGTTTTAGTAGAATCTAGAACATAAGTTGCTGTTAATAAAGGAATAATTAGTAAAGCATATAAAACATTGCATGATAACTATTAGAATCAATCAGAGGAGGTTAGGAAGGATTAGGAAGAGAGACTGGTTAAGCAATTCACAAAGAAAAAATGGGGGGATATTCATATGTCTCCCAAATATGCAACAAAATCTAGAAGATTTAGGATCTTTACCTGGAAGTGTTTGCATAGGTATTTTTATACCTCAAGCAGACTCCCAAGAATTTTTCCTCAGGTAGACAGCAAATGTTGGAGGTATGATGGGGAAGAAAGAGATAAATGGGAACATGTTTTCTTGAAGTGCAATGAGTTGGCCAGTTTTAAAGATTCCCTACAGACTGCTGTGTTGGAGATGTTGGGTGAGCAAACTGGAGTAACTAGGAATATTTTTTGAGCTATGATACAGAATCAGAATTACCTAGACACAGTAAAGCCTTGCAGAGTCTAAGTATGATGGCTGCCAAAAAAGCAATTACTTGAAAATGGAAATCAAATTCTAATCCAGCTTTACTAGAAGTAGAGAAAATAGTAACAGAGATAAAGCAATCAAAACTGGGATCTTTAGAAAAGGGTAGGAGCAAATTGCATAGGAAAAAAAGGGAAATGTGGTATAAATACATGCAAAGGAGGAATGAGATTTAAAAGATGGCAGGATCTGAATGAGTTGTGTAATGGTTGATTGACAATGGCTGGATATATTAAAAGTGATGTATAATGTTTGCAGCTACAGTTGTGTCAGCACTGTTTGTAATGTACAATATTTGCAAGTGAGATTGTGTTGCTATGGTTTATTTTCATTTATATAAATGTAAGATTGCCTATGTCATACATGATAATGTAATAAAGATGTTTCTTGTTTAAAAAGTATATCAATAACAGGCAAGATTCAGCAGAACTGAATCTAGTCTATGCTATCTAGCTATCAGAATCATATAAATCACGTGCAGAGAATGAAGCAGTCCAAACAGTAAAACAGTAAAACAAACAGAAATAATGCAACAATTTGATAAAATACAGTAAAAAAGTGCATAAGAATCATAAAATATACTTATTTTCTTGTTTTTTGCCTTGGATGCCTGGAGAAACACTCTAGATGTCTTGCAAAGAATGCCAAACACAGAGCAGCTCCAGTTAATGGAGAGCAAACTCCCGCAAATGGGAGGTTTAAATAAAGGCAAAATTAAATACTTTTAAGCTAATCTACTGGTAGGGAAGCACACATTGAACCTTCCATCAGCATGCCCCGACTCTGACAAGGCTGGATTCACACTTTTCTGCCACAGGGGTGCAGGGGATCCTTTCTTAATGTGAAATGGCTAATTTAGTGCTAAACTGTATCTGTAACAGGCTAGATTCAGCAGGTCTGTATCTAGTCTATGCTATCTAGGTATCAGAACAGTGTAAATAAAGGGCAGAGAATTGCAAAAAACATACTTAGAGCGCTTTTATGTGTTTCTCAGCTCAGATAGACTGGGTAAATACCTACTGCCACCAGATGAACAATCCCAGTTTTCCCAATGCAAAAGCACAGTAAAGGAGTGTCTGGAGTGAAATGTTATCACAAACAAACAAACAAACAAACTGTATGAAATAACCAGTGAATGGGAGAAGAACCCATTGTATGGGTGTGTTTTTCTGATGAAGTTCATTTCATATTAAATTGGATGAAAGCACTAAAAAGGTTGTGGTTCTGCTCTTCTCCCATTCACTGGCAGTTTTATTACTTGGTTTCTTGGTCGTGTGTGTGGATTTTCCAAACTGTATGAAATGCTATCACAAACAATCTTAAAGATACAGATGAGATACAGCAGGATACTTTAAAGAGCTTATAAAAGTGTGATTATTCAATAAAAAGTACTTCGCTTAGAATAAATGAGCCAAGAGCCAGTCAACTGTACAGAATTTATAAAGGCACTAAAAAACAAGATAAGCTGATTAATATGTCACCCAGCCAATAAAACTACATTCAGAAATCTCAAGTGTTTCCCCAACCTAAACAGACCAGGCTACCCTCCAAGTGCACTAGTTGGAAAATCCACTGAAGTCTATCCTCACAAAAGACTCAATTTTCTTCTTCGTCCATACCTATCTACCACCAAGTACTGAAAACCATAGTGGTGGCCCTTAAAAGCATAGAAGAGGGTCAGGAGTACTTTCTTTTTTCCACAATAGAAGGTCTTTATATACTAGACCCTATATGGTTAGTGGTAGTGAATCTTTGCATAAGCTTAGTTTATGTATTTAATAAGTAAGTTGCTATAAGCAGGTCTGACCATATGAGGAACATAGCCAATATAGGGGCAAGGCTAAATATGAGGGTCAAAATCATAGCTGTATGCTTACATCATAGCAGGAGAGAGGTATGTCTCCATCCTCCACCCAACAATCTACAGATGAAATACTGCCTTACTGTTTCATGGATTTACTAAGCACAGAATGCAAATTCAGATGGGAAAAAAGACAGCATTAATAGGGCACGGATATCATCATTCACTAGTTTTTAGGGTTCCTCTATTGCTCTTGGGAACGGTAATCGCTCCACTCCAGTATGTTGCTAACAAGGTATGTTGAGTTCATAGGTTCATTATACATTTATAGGTTCTTCCTAAGCTTATGACCAATGAAACTAACAATGCCCTCATTAAGTAAACTTTCTCTACATATTTCCAGTAAAAAATGTGTGACCACCAATTCATTCATGCAGAATGGTTTAAAATGTTGTCAGATAAGTACTCTGCTTGATAAGTAATGGCAGCCTATTTCAGAAATGGGGGATACATTGACTGACAGCCATCTAGTATTGTTGATGTGGTAGCCTAGGTTTAGGTCTCTAGAACAGGTATTTTCTTTACTACTGGTTCTCTTTAGGTGAAGGAGTTCAAAAAGTGCTGAGTCATTCATAACACAGAAGGCTAAAGAGAAATCTTCCCCCGGGAGTCTCTACAACATTGAGAAGAGGGACAAAGTTTTATTTATTCCATCAGTGCAGCTAAAGACTACCAAGACCTAAAATATTTTAGCGAGGAAATGTTGGGATCTCAAGCTGGTTTAGGTGCTTGGTGGCACATATGATGAAAGGTGTATTATGTTCAAGGATGGGGCTGATAAATGATAAATAAAGTGGGACTATAAACTTCTTTGGACATTGACCTTGAGGAGATATCATGAAGGATAAACTGAGCAGATAGAAAGATTTTCTAAAAAACAAAGAAATGTGGGGATCAAAGGAGAGTCTGATGCAAACATATTATATCAAAGGAATTGGTGATGCATTTATTGGTATTGTGTGCAAAACCATTATTAATATGGGACATGGGATTTCATAACCTCCCCAGTTTGCAAATATCAACAAATCTGGTTTGACCTTGAGGAGATATCATGAAGGATAAACTGAGCAGATAGAAAGATTTTCTAAAAAACAAAGAAATGTGGGGATCAAAGGAGAGTCTGATGCAAACATATAAAGCCAAGTTCTTGATGACTTTGTGTAATTTAAGTGGAATGTTATTTGTATGGTAAGCAGTAGTGATGTTAGATATATCAAAGGAATTGGTGATGCATTTATTGGTGTTGTGTGCAAAACCATTATTAATACACCAATAATTTGTTTGGTCCAGCCCTAACAAGAGAATCTGAATATCAGAATGGGACATGGGATTTCATAACCTCCCCAGTTTGCAAATATCAACAAATCTGGTTTGCCATATTTATTTATGTATTTAGTTTGTTTACCATGATAGTACAGTGATCACAACAGACTATACAGGTTGTGACACCCCTGCACTGGCCCAGTAATCAAGGAGCCTCAATCCTCACCACTGGCAACAGCTAGGGGATGTGCACACTGGGAGGATGACAAGTACACACACAGTAAAGTGCAATTTCCCTTAAGAGCACATAGACATCACAGTCAGTCTGGGTCTGGTTTCTCACTCTTTCTCCAGATCCCCAATAAGACTCCCCAGTGGCACAGCTATAGGGTTAAGATCTCAGCTGAGGGGACAAGTCAAGACCTCCAGCACCCTCTCTGTCCAACCAGTGCTTTGTGTCCCTGCCCAATTAGCTCACACACACACACACACACACACACACACACACACACACACACACACACACACACACACACACACACATACATATGGGGAAGGCTGGCACAGGTTTATTAGCTATGCCCCCTTCTGCCTAGACTACAAGGTAGTTTGCACTGTCACCAACCCCTACATATCAGCTACTATAAGGCCCTTACAAAGGGTGTCCAAACCTACCATGTAATGTTACTATTATTGAAATGGTAGTCTTACCAAGCAAGGCTATCAGAGTGGCCTGTACGGTGTCACAAAATAGATATGCAAGTACCCTAAGAGATTAAATATGTCTCACAAATATCAGCCACCAAGATAATTTTAAATATATTTAATAATAAATAATAAAAGAAAAAGACAATACTCAGTAGATCAACACAGTAACTTCAGAGTTCAAAATAACATGAAATATGTTAAAACAATATTGCAGAACAGTCTCAAATAAATATAGAAAACATCTAAACCAATCTTTACTATATTCCTATCTATATCTAAAATAGATACTATGCCCTAAATCTTACTTAGAGCAAGGCAAGTACAAATGATGATGATGATGAGTGATGTTCCCAGGTCAAAGACAAAATACAAAATGCCCAGTCTCTCTTTCTGAGAGGTCTTAGCTTGGATGACATCACTCTTCATCACCTGACTTCAGTTCCCAGCCTAAACAGAAACTTAACAGAATTTAACATCTCTGTGTGAGAAATTCACTGCCAGATCTTTGCAGATCTTGGAATTTGTAAAACAATGAAGCACTTTTTACATTTGAAACATAGTAATTACTTCTCTCCAAGACAATACAACAAACATCTAGCTCTAGACATTGTGTCTGCTACTGAAATGAAACTGAGAGATAACATATTTTGTTTATGGCTCAGCTATAAAGTAACTTAACCTCAACTATTCTGATGTTTTGCAGGTTAATCTTCTATGTTCCAGCATGGTGCACTCTGAATGCATTTTAGCTCAGTACACGACATACACTTCTGTATGACTTATATCAGTATTCATAAGTGACACAGAATTATTTACAAAATTCCAGATAGCTGGGCTGGCAGCCTGACATTTCTCTCCCCCCAAAAACTCAAGCTATTTTTTCAAGTGACCCTTAAGAAACATTGCTTAAGAGGGTTGAGCCTATGTGGGAGTAACTTACCCCATTCCCTGTCTTGAGAGCCCATCTCCATTGGCATTGCTAACCATACTGCGGTGCTGCACTGTCATATCATATGCTTACAACTCTCCCTTAGTAACTTGGCATTTTGCTGGCTTGCTCGATATAGCCATGTTAAGGTATTGTGGTCTGTAACTACAGTGCATTTCCTTCCATACAGATAAGGCTGATGTTTCTCTAGTGCCCACACTATGGCTAAGCATTCCTTTTCTACAGCTGCATTGCATTCCTCCCTGGGTTGGAGCCTATGACTGAGACATACCACTGGATGCTCTTCTCCCTCTGAGAAAACCTGGCTAAGTCCAGCCTCTACCCCATGGTTTGAACCATCTACCTGCACAACAAATTATTTGCTGTAATCTGGACTGGCTAACACAGGGGGTCCTCCAAGAACTCCTTTAAGCTTCCAGAATGCCTGCTCACATGCTGAAGTCCACACTACCTTATCTAGCCTGTTTTTTCTTGTCAGGTCTGTGAGGTGAACAGCTATGATACTATAATTGGGGACAAACTTTCTGTAGTACCCTGCTGTCCCTAAGAATGCCCTCACCTGCTTTTTGGTAACAGGGACAGGCCATGCCTGAATGGCTTCCACTTTGACATGTTCTGGCCTGATTTTTCCACTCCCTACTCTATGTCCCCGGTAGGAGACCTCTGACATACCCACCTGATATTTGTTGGGCTTAATGGTCAACCCTGCTCTCTGTAGTCTTCCCAGCATCTCCCTGACATGCTGAAGGTGCTTTTGCCAGGAATGGCTGTAGATGGCAATATCATCTAGGTAAGCAAGGGAAAAATCTCCTGCTCCTGCTAGGATATGATCTACCAGCCTCTGGAAAGTTGTAGGGGCATTTCTCATCCCAAAGGGCATCTTTGTGAACTCACCCAACCCAAAAGGAGTCACAAAGACTGACCTCTCTCTAGCACAGGGAGTCAAAGGCACCTGCCAGTAACCCTTGGTAAGATAAATAGTGGTAAGGTACTTAGTCCCACCCAGCTGCTCTAGGGCTCCATCTATCCTAATCATGGGGTAAGCATCTGACTCTGTGTGACTATTTAATTTCCTGTAGTGCACACAGAACCTGGTGCTGCCATCCATCTTTGGTACCAGCACCACTGGGGAGGCCCAGGGACTGCTGGACTCCTGAATTACCCCTAGTTCCAACATTTCCTGTATCTCCTGCCTCAGAGACTGTTTGACTCTCTCAAGCACCCTATAAGGGGCTTGCCTAATAGGCCTTGCTAGAATCTTCTTGTGTTCTAACTAAGAGTGATTCTCAAACAATCTGGAAATATAGAGCTAATACGTATATATTTGACATTCTAACTGTTCAGAGTTCTCCACTGTCTTTATTTTTGCTTGACTGAATTATTTATATATTTGCTGTCAGAATTTTGTTTCTGATCTGTGCTGAAACTTTTTTCTCTCACCCTCCTACCTTATTGCTGTTATGTTCTTAAAGTTGGGGACTGATCTAACAGCTTTTGTGTTATCTGATTGTCTCAAGGCTTGGCTTGTGTCTTTTTGATATAAAAATATTACCTGTTTGTAAATTCCAGCATATCATTGCTAGAATCTCCTTATGTTCTGACTGAGAGTGCTTCTTAAACAATCTGGAAATATAGAGATGATAAGTATATTTTTGGTACTTTAACTGTTCAGAGTTCTGCACTGTCTTTATTTTTGCTTAACTGAATTATTTATATATTTGCTGGTCGAATTTTGTTTTCTGATCTGTGCTGAAACTTCTTTTCTCCCACCTTCCCACCCTATTGCTGTTGTTTTCTTAAAGTTGGTGGGTTTTGCAGTTGCCCGGCCCTACTGTAAAATTGATCTGGGACAATCCTCCCAGTCCCATCTCCTTAGCCCATTCTACCCAATATAGAGATGATTTGGAAAGGTCAAACCCCTTAGTCCCTTAACCTTGAATTATCTTCTGTTCCTGCTCTCTCCCTTTTTACTGTATAAAAAAATACACTTTATTCAGCTGCTTATATTTTTATAATTTGTGTTTCTTCCTACTACTCTGTTACTTCATCTTGCTTTGCTTTTTCCTGCTACTTGCTGCCTGTTCTCTAAAGTGCTAAACTGCATTGTTTCTGTTGCATTTATTACTGCTTGTCTATAGCCTGTCTAAATTGTTAAGTGTTATTCTTAAGTGTTATTCTAAGCTCTTAGTTTTGGTTTAAGCACTTGGGCTTTAGGCCCACCCCTTAACTCTCCCTGGCCTTTCTCCAACAGGTTCTGACAAATATGGATGGACAATTTCCTGCAGTTTCTCCTGCCAGTCTGGTTGATATGGGCATCCTGAGACAGTGTAGCAACTGCCTCATGTACACAGACAACCATTTACTACTACCGCCAAGAACACAATTTGTGAGACATGCAATTACATTAGGAACTTAGAGTCTAAGCTCTCTCCCCCTCAAGCCAGTATATCTGGCACCAAAAAAGTTGTCAACACAATCACTACACCTCAGACACCACCCACACCTACATAACAAACACCTACATATGCAGAGGTCCTCCACATAAACATACCCAAACAAAGGAGACCTATGAGGCAAAAACACACGCGATCTCCACAGCCCTCCATACTGCATACCATGCATGGTCCACACACCTCTGCCTCACAGCCATTAAGGCTTTACCATAAACCACACATATTAGTCATAGGAGACTCCATTGTGAGACACACAGATGTGCCTCTCACCAGGCTGGATAAGAAGAAAGTCACAGTTAGTTTTCTGTCAGGTTCCAGAATCCACCATATCAAATATGCACTCAAGTCTCTCAACAACAGGTACTGTTATGATGCTGTCATAGTCCATGTTGGCGTGAATGACTTGAGACATACCTCTCTGGACTATATGAAAAGAGACATGGTTGAGCTTGTTAAATATGTGCCCCAGACAGGTATGTCCCTAGCCTCATTTAGCATTCTGCCATCACCCAGAATGATGCTTCAATACAAACAGGAAATGATTGACTTTCACATTGGCTTAGTTTCTGGTGTCATTCCAGGGGGATCCAGTACCTGACAGCCTGGGAAGATATGATCGACAGACCACAATGTTTTGCCAGAGATGGCCTGCATCAGTCTCACCTGGGTTTCAGGCTTCTGGCAAAGGCTCTTGACTCCCCTATAGGGCCTTTTTTAGGAAAAGTGATGAGGTTAAAACTGCCAACATAAACATTTTAAAAAACACAAATTAAAGGTCATGCTGCTAAATGCTAGGAGTCTAAACATGAAACTGCACTCATTACAAGCATTCCTAACCCTGGAAAATGCTGACATCTGTACAGTCACAGAAACCTGGTTCAAAGCTGCAGAGAGCACCCCAGTCTTACCTGGTGACTCATCTTATCATACATTCAGACCCCAAACTGTGGGCAGTAAAGTAAAAGGAGGCAGAGTTTCAATATACATTAAAGACATATACACCTCCAGGCTGGTCAAGAAAGTATGACACACAGGAGACACTCCAGGTGCAGTTAACCATTGACAAGACCCCTATTCAAATCATAGCTAGCTACCAGCCCCCAAATCTAACTCAAGATGCACAATCCTCCTATCTGGACCTCTTTAAATCTATTAAGATTCAACCCTTTACCCTGATCTTGGTTACTTTAACTTCCCAAACATAGATTGGAAGAATGACTCATGCCAGAACACAAATGCCCAGAGATTCTTTGATTTTGTCAGTGCAAATGCCTTGGAACAGCTAGTTGATACTTCACCAAGAGGTGATAATATCTTGGACTTGGTATTAACCAACATGAGTAACCACTGCAGCATCCCTATAGTGTCATCCTCCCTGGCAAGATCTGACCACAAAGAGGTCACTTTTGAAGTCACCATCTCCCTCAATCCCCCTTCTAGCTAGGATCAAAAATAAAAACTTCTCCAGTGCTGATTACAGCTTTCTGAGGGATGGTATAAACAGCTTTACAGCCCCCTCTCCCTCTGTAGGAACTGGCACCAATATCCAAAACTACACCAAAGCACTATACAAGCACTTATATAGATGCAAGGAATTAGGAATACCTGACAGGATTAAACCATCCTCCGCATGGAAGAGTAAACCTGTCTGGTGGATATCTGCAATAAATAAACTCTATAACAAAAACAAAAAATTGCTGTCCAAGACCAAGAAGGAGTATGTGCCCAATTGGAAGCAATATCTACTTAGCCTGAACAAGCAAATACGAGCCCTAGTGAAATCCTCCAAAGCAAACTTCGAGTTCAAATTGGCCACATCTACTAGAGACAGTTGTAAGGCTTTCTTCACATATGTCTGCAGCCTCAAAGGAAACACCCAGATCTGTTCAGAACTGGTGGTCAAGGGCACCACATATACAGAACCCATAGATATAGCAAACTTGCTGGCTGACAGAATCAGTGAAAACTTTACCTCTCTGTCCCCCCATCAGTAAATCAGGACATCCCCAGTACCTGCCCCCTTCCCCTTATATCTAGGGAACAGGTCATCACTGCTCTCACAAAGGCTAAAGATACAGTCTCCATGGGACCCTATTACATCCCAAGCTGCATCCTACGTGAACTCAGGCAGGAATTTGCAGCACCATTAGGCACACTATTGAACCAAAGCCAAAGTACTGGCTTCATCCCAGCTGAGTGGAAAACAGCCACTGTCATCCCTTTACACAAGGGTGGAGCGTTCACTGATCAGGGAAATTATAGACCCATCAGCCTAACTAGCCTGATCTTAAAGGCCATGGAATGGATTATCATGGACCTCATTAACAAGGACATTGGCAACCTCCAAACACTTGATCCCACACAGGTTGGCTTTGTCTAGGGGAGGTCATGTCTGCTAAATTTGGTAGACTTCTTTGAAACAGTCACCAAAGCCATGGATGAGAAGAAGACCATGCACACCACCTACCTTGACCTGGCCAAAGCCTTTGACACTATTCCCCACTCAGGCATAATAGATAAACTCTGTCAACTAGGCATCAATCCATATGTTACCAGATAGATAGCAAACTGGCTCACTGATAGAACCCATGTAGTCAAAACAGGGAAGCCGCCTCAAGCAGTAGACCCTTAACAAGTGACATACCCCAGGGTTCGGTCTTGGGGCCCCTGTTATTTGGAATATACTTTTCCGAGGTGCAGGCCAAAGCCATGGGGGATATGGCTGACCAAGTTTGCATATGACTGCAAGCTGGGTGCTGTGATCAATTCCCCTAGTCATGTGGACATCCTCCAAGAGGGTCTCACTCAGACAGATGACTCATGCCAGAAACATGGCCTCAAGCTGAATACCAAAAAATGCATCAGCATCCCCTTTGGGGAGAATGATGTTCCCACAAATTATCACATTAATAACAATGTCCTAAACATGCAATCAGTTGTGAGGGATTTGGGCACCCAGCATGATAGCAACCTGACTTCTGAACTCTATGTTGCTTCCGCTGTACGGAAAGCCTTCTACATGGCCCACCTCATAAGTAAGGGTATCTCATCCAGGGACAAGGAGTCATAACATCCCTGTAGTCTTCCCTTATAAGGCCCATTACTGAGTATGATGCCTATTTCGGCATGTACCTCTCAAACCACATGCTGCAGCTGGAGAGACCACAGAGGCTCTTCACCAGGAGAATCCAGGGCCTCAAACATCTACCATACACAGATAGGCTAAAAGTCCTATTCCTCTACTCAGTTTCATATAGACTCCTCAGAGATGGGCCCTGTCTGGCATACAAGGCAATCATGGACCCCACCTTGATAGGACTGCTACATATCCGCAAGTCAAGCTCCACTCCAGTAACCCTCAAGCGTGGCCTCAACCTGGTCTGTCACATCAACAAGACTTGCTGGTGGGACAGACTTGTATCCTAGAGACTCCCCCATCTATGGAATAGACTCCCTATCCACATCAAGCAGAGTACCTCTTTACCCCTTTTATTATGCAGCCTGGATAACTGGATGGGAAACAGAAAATATACCCCTGGGATTCCACCCATGTCCCTGCTGGACAGGGCATTGGGTGCTGATTTGTCTAAATATGCACTAAACCCTTGGCTAGGCTTATAATGGCCTCAGGGCCAATAACCTAGTAACCTCCTCTGATCCTATAATCCTATGTATCCACATGGTGCCGCACCAGGTGGGTGCACCCTGGTTTCCCAGTGAACATGCCCCCAAACTCCTGTAACACTGCTCGGATTTCTTGAACCTGGGTAGGGGATAGCTGCTGGGACATTGCTATCTCTTCCTCTGAGGTGGCAGTCCGAGCCACACTGAGGAGGCCAGTCAAAGGATCCCCCTCAGACTTCTTCTGCCATCCACTGCAGTTACTCAGCACAAGGGCCTCCCTATCATAGTAAGGTTTCATCTTGTTAACATGATACAGTTTGTGTCTCTGCCTACTGCCTAGCAGTTCTACCATGCAATTAACATCACTGACCTTCCTTACCACTTTGTAGGGTCCCTCCAAAGCTGCCTGCAGCTTGTTATGTCTGACAGAAATGAGAACCATTACCTGCTGCCCTACAGCATACTCTCTAGCTTGAGCATTCCTGTCATACCAGACCTTTTTCGGCTGTTGGGCTTCTGCCAGTTTCTCTTGGGTCAAGCCCATGAGTTCCCTAAGCCTTGTCCTGAGCTTTAGGACATGTGCCACAACAGACACCTTGTGAGATTCATACTCACCCTCCCACTCATATCGAATCACTAGCGATCCCCTCACCCTATGTCCATACAGCAACTCAAAGGGTGGAAAACCTGGGGATTCCTGGGGCACCTCTCTGTAATCAAACATGTAATAAAACAACAGTTGGGGCAAATATTTGTCCTGCTCCCTCTTAAACTGGTCTGCAAATGCCCATAGTATGGACTTGAGTGTAGAGTTTAACCTGTCAACAAGACCATTAGTCTGGGGATGGTGGTCTTTAGCTGCTTCACCCCACAGTGCTTCCACAGATGAGCCAGAAGGTCTGACATAAAATTGGCACCTCTGTCAGTCAGGATTTCTTTTGGGAAACCTACCCTGCTGAAAATCTCTAATAAAGCATTTGCTACCTTTTCTGCCTCAATGGAGGAGAGAGCCACTACCTCAGGGTATTTGGTAGCATAATCTACTAACACTAGGATATACTTTTTACCTGTGGAACTTGGGGTACTCAGAAGTCCCACAATATCCATAGCTACCTTCTGAAATGGGTCCTCAATCACAGGCGGCATCAATGGAGCTTTCACCTTGTCTGCTGCCTTGCCTACATTTTGGCACTGCTCACAGGTCCTTTAGTACCCTGTAAGAGCTCTAGAAATCCCAGACAAATAAAAGTTCTGCATAATATGTCTCTTTGAATATTTTATGCCCATATGACCTGCAAAGGGAATATCATGGGCTATGGCTAGAAGTCTGTACACCGATGAATCCGCAAGTATGGCAGGTGCAACCGGCCAAAAGAGTTCCCTCAAAATAAAAAATCATAGCCAGCACGCAGATGTGGAATATATAAAACTATTTATTGTGGTAGCACCATCCAAGGGAACATACTGAAAGTATGAGCCCCCAAATCAGACTGATTTTGTCAGAAAATTTGCCTTCTTCAGTGAAAACAGCACATAGACTGATCCCATACACATACTGTATATATACAGAGACCTTTCTAGAAACATTATTGTGATTGGATAATTATAAATGTTCATTCAAACCTGGGGAAAATAAACCCTCCAATTTAATTAGCCAGCTTTTTTCTTTTTTATTAAGCAAACCATGCCAACCAGTTTTATTTGTCCTGTCTCCCTCAATATTGTCAATAATTATAAATCTGAACTTTGCTGTTATATGCTTTACAGAGTGTTTATATGAGGCATTAGATGGCCTTTTATTTCTAATGTCACTCATATGTTCTGAAATTCAAATTCTAAGAGCTTGTGAAGTTTGACCAATATAAAAAGCAGAACATGTACACATTGCTAAATAAATCAGCCAGTCCAAGCTACAATTGCCTAAAATTCTGATATCATATACTTTCAAAGCATTCTTACTAGTAAACTGCTAAGATATTCAAACCAAGTTACATAATGAACAGTGATTACATGGATAACAACCTACTGCTTTTTTGCCAGACAACATGACTTGATGACTTAAATGTTGTAAATTGTCCCTATGTTTGTAATGGCTAAAGTAAGACCCAAGTATTTTACCCTTGCGATAGGAAAACATGTACCTAGATGTAAGAATTTCCAGTAACTTGTTATCTGTGTGTAAAATATCCCAATATTTGTCAAATGATATCCCTGAGATATCTGGTATTCTGTCCATATGTAGTAATTAACCTTATGACGGAATTATCACTAGGATCTTTTTCCTTATAGTCCAACAATGTATGCCTTGGTTGTTTAGAGGCCCATTCCCTAGCTAGAGATACATTATTATATTTATAGCCCCTAGTAACAAACATGGGCGCCAGAACCATAGAGCGAGGGGGGAGGGGGAGCCCCCCACCCACTTTTGCAGATCATACCTCCCAACTGTTACTTCTTTAAGATTTAATTTTTCACGCCTATGACGTCAGCTTGCAGAGCACATATTTCCAGACTTTTTCAAGTGGGAACGGACAGTTTTAATTAGCTGCTGGCTTATCGATTTATTTTCGGAAGCTGCTGCTTAGGATGGAGTCTGTACTGGGAGATTTATTTTTGGAAGCTGCCGTTTAGGATGGAGTCTATACTGGGAGACATATTTTCAGAATGAGTAAGCTGCTGTGTGTGTGTGTGTGTGTGTGTGTGTGTGTGTGTGTGTGTGTGTGTGTGTGTGTGTGTGTGTGTGTGTGTGTGTGTGTGTGTGTCTTTGTGTTAAAAGCGGCAGGGGCACATGTTGCAGCTGCAGTATTCTAAGGTCACTACAACAAATCAATGAACCATTTCAGTAAAAGACAGTAATTGCACTGCTGATTACCTAAAGAATGGGTAAAAGAAACTAGAAACTATTGTCCATCACATATGTCTCCAGGTGTCATACTAGATGCACAATATTCATGTCATTCCATTCAGTTCTTTTCATTTAAAAGCTTTTACTAAAAAGTGTTGCTCTTTATCTGTTGACATCACTTAATAGCTACAGCCATCAGCATCTGGAACTGTTTTTTTTTTCATTTATATGTAAAAGGTACACAGTTTCCTGGAACAATTCATGTATACAAATCATAATGTCACTGTAACTACCTACATGGTACCAAATCAAACCAATGCATATTCTTGGTCAAGTGCTAATTAACTTGAAATTTCAAAATGAAATGTGTTGAAAATGCCTTGTCAAGCTCTGCTGGGTAAGTGAGATTGTAAGATAATCTTGCACTATTTTACATGATTACCAGCCCAGTGTTGTAAAGAGATAACTAAGTTCAGTTAATGGCTCAGGCACCTAACAAAGCTGGCAGAGAGGATGGACATGTCTACACTGGGGAAGATCATGCATCAATGTTGCATCATTGTTATGTCCTGGTGGAGAAACAGACGTGCAACAGTCACTGAGATGGGTGGAGCGACAGGAGGAGGAGGCATGGTTGCTATAGGACCCAGGGCAGGCACACATGCTCAGAGGCCACTTCCCATTCTCTGATCCATGCTACCAGAGTCAGCACACTGGATGGAAGGTCTTAGGGAAAAAAGCACCAACACTCATAACAGCATATATGATGCTGCTGACTTCCATGGAAGGGAATGTAGGAAAAGGCTTAGTGGATCACATTAGTTTTTTGCTGGGAATGAGAAAAGTTGAAAGAATATGATAATTTTTTTTAAATATTGAGTGGCTTAGGCAATTGAATTAAGAAGGAATGATGGGAAGCAAACGGCAACATGAACTGAAAATTGTGGGGTCAAACTTCAACTAGGATAAAACTGAGAATATTTTTAATAGAAGGAGTAGAAGACTCAGGGGATGACTTGGTAGAATTTATGGTGAGTATGAATTCTTTAGAGGCACTCGACTTAGTATGTAATAAGAATATTATAATTTTATGAACACTTGATCACAGCTGATTGTACAAGCCACTGATTCAGCAAAGTCACTGTAGCCATTGTCCCTGAGACACAATGATCTTGGAGGTGATTATATTTAAGTAGTTGTGAGTTTGGAGGGTCTTGCCCTGCATGGGAGATATACTGGGCTTTGCCTCCACAGAAAAATATGTTTTGTGAGCTCGTGGATAGGCCATTTCAAACAATCTGCTTTACAATACTAGGATTCATAGAGATGATCGTTGGAAGATGGACTTTTTTCAATATGAGACACATAATGGGTTTGGACTGGGATGTGTGAGACTGAAAACATAACAGCCAGACTAAGCAGGCAAATGTCTTCTACCAGCATATTAATATAATACGATGATCATTCTAGTCTAGCTGTCTAGTACTGTTATTACCTCATGGTCACACAGTCCACAAATTATATACAGATCTAGAGTGGATCTACCTTCAACCAGTTGGGTTTCTATACTAAGTACTACAGGAACTAATGAGGCCTGACACTGTCTTGGTAACATAATCACTCACCAATATTTCCTTCACTGCTAAAAGCAAAGAGGAGGTGCATGAAGCTGGTTAATACCAGAATTAAAGTACTTCACAAAAGCGTGTGATTCAAAAGCGTCTACTTGAAAACAATTCAGATCCAGGACCAACCAGAAAAACTTCATTATATTGGGATGCCTTTGTAAAACAAAATCCAACATGATAGTATAGTATGTCTTACATAAAAAAAAATCAACACATCAGACTTCGTGTAGTCCCTGCAAATATTTAGTCAGACAAATACTTTGATCAAAATTTATACTCTAAGTTGGCAGCATCCTAGTAAATGACTCACATGAGGTAGCAACTTTATTGGCAAAAGAATTTAACAGTCATCCTCCTACTCCCCAAATTTCTCAGGGAGTTCACTCAGCCAACCACTTACCTAACTCAAAGCACTCAAAGAGCCTGGCATACCCTCAATTTAGTCTTAAAATCGTAACAAGGAAACTGCCTAAGGCTTCATTCTCTTTTTAAGAAGGAAAAGAAGAACAGATGAAGAGAACTCTATAGTGAAACAAGATGAGGGAAACGGCGAATGTAAAACTCCAACGGTTCATTATTTTTACAAAGTAACAGAGAAGAGCAGCGATTCAGGAAAGAGGCTCGTGTTTCACAAAAGACTTCCTCAAAATTCTGTGAATGAAAATATGGGCAATCTGGAGGTAAGACAAATCACAGCATCAGGACAAAAATCATCTATAGCTAGTTCTGAAATACTGATAACGGGTGATTTTCTAAGAGGCATGTATAGGTTCATCTGCAGGGCTGATAAGAACACTGTCCTGTTTTCCAGATGGCAAAATTAGAGGTATTAGGACAGCTTCCGAAGAAATATCACATAGTAATTCAAATATAAGATAAGTAATATGGCTTTGTGGATAAATAATTTTGAGAAATAAAAAAATAAAGCTAAGTGTTATCAAACAATTGCTTACTTTTCAAGACTTGGTAATGAAATATAGAATCTGTCTTCCTGAACTTGCTGAAATTTTTACTACCATCAGCTCATACCCCCTGCACATTTACTTATGCAGAATAAAGAAAAAACATTAAAATGAACAACAAAAATATAGAATTGATCTTAGCTAATGTATGTTGATAATTTGTTAATAAGACATAGAAATGTAAGAGTGATGCTGCTCTTATTTTAAGAAGGTAGAAGAACTTTATCAGACATTATTTAAACAGCTGAATAGTAATGATCAAACAGAAAAATAACATTTTTGTTTTTTTCTTGATGGCTTTTGTATGTTTGTACACACACTGAGCCAGCTTTTCCACACTCTTACTATCTTAAAATGCACAACATTATGTGAGTGTACTGATATGACACATACAACATTGCAAAAAGCTATGGCACAGCAGATAGCATTGTTGCCTCACAGCAAAAGATTCACCAGTTCTATTCTCGGCTGTGGTGCCTTCTGTGAGGAGTCTGCATGTCCTCCATGTTTGCATGGGTTTCTTACAGGTGCTCCAGTTTCTTCCCACATTTCAAAGACATGCAGTAGGTTGACCAGACACTCTTAATTGGCCATAGATGTGAGTGTGCATGTCCCTGTCCATATTCAAATGCAACTTGGATCTAAGGATAGGTAATAGAATACTCCAGGATTGCCCCTCGTGCACTAATGGATAGAGGCAGCTCCTAAATGCTGCATCCCTTATGTGAGTCCCTTCAAATTATTTATGGTATGATCAGTTATTTTCACTAGGGCTAATGTACAATTATCAGCCATGGGACAGGTAAGACCAATCAGGAAATGTTAATTCAAGCACCAAAAGGGAAACCTGCTAAGCTTAAAATGTCCTCAAAGTGAACCTTTGTTGTGGTAGTAAATAGTTTTTAAAAAATTGCCGTTTTTAGATCACTAAGTGCCACTCTCAACCCTCCCCCAAGTCTTCAACAGCTTCCGGTGCCTATGCACACTCATCATCTGACTGGGGGTAGAATTGCAGTCACTCATGGTTATCTGTGATCACTGTAACAGCTTCATCCTTTTCTCTTTTATCACTGGCCTGATCAGTCATCCTTCTATAAATATGTATCTGTTTTTCTAGCCATACATGAATGTAAGCCTGGCTAGATGGTTTCAATAACCCCAGGGCAGACCTAAGTCTGCTTTTTATAAAAGTTTGTGTTGGAGTTTTGATTAACTGTATACAATAATGCTTGAAACACCTTGTCATATAACTGTGATAGTTAAGAAAAGTGTGGCCTTTGTTGGGAGAATATTTTTATATTTCTTAACTGTCTAGTTAATTATCCATCTCACTGTCATGCTCTGTAGTTTCCATACAATCATCTTGAAACAATTTTAAATAATTTCAGTGAGACACTTGGAAATCCTTACAACAGAATGGCAGCATGTTTTCATGACTAAAAATTTTCTCATAACTTTTTTTCCTCAGGAGAGCCCATTCACACTGCTTCATTCATTCATAAGTGTCCCATCTTGTGAAACTGTGGAGACGTTTGTTAAAGCTTTATATAGTGATTCTCCAACCTTAGTAGCGGCCTCCATTTCAACAGTCTAAGGACTGGGTGTGTTTCTCCCTTGTTTCTCTTGCCAGCTTCCTGTCTCTCCAAATCTTCTTCACCAGATTGTCTTCTGCTTTCCTATACATGTCACATCACATCTAGCTTCCATAACTGCTCTGCCTTCACTGCCCAGGTTTTTGTAACATACAACACTACTGGTCACATCACTGTTTTGCACACCCCATTTCTCTGCTTCTTTGTTATTCTTCTATCACACACACACCACTGATACTCTGTGCCAACACACACTACTGATACTATGTGCCAACACACACCACTGATACTATGTGCCAACACACACCACTGATGCTCTTTGCCAACACACACACACTGCTGATAGTACCAACACACACCACTGATACTCTGTGCCAACACACACACTGCTGATACTCTGTGCCCACACACACTACTGATACTATGTGCCAACACACACCACTGATACTCTGTGCCAACACACACTACTGATACTATGTGCCAACACACACCACTGATACTCTGTGCCAACACACACTACTGATACTATGTGCCAACACACACCACTGATACTCTTAGTACCAACACACACCACTGATACTCTGTGCCAACACACACACTGCTGATACTCTGTGCCCACACACACTACTGATACTATGTGCCAACACACACCACTGATACTCTGTGCCAACACACACTACTGATACTATGTACCAACACACACCACTGATACTCTGTGCCAACACACACTGCTGATACTCTGTGCCCGCACGCACCACTGATACTCTGTGCCCACATACACCACTGATACTCTGTCCCAATGCATGCTGCTGATACTCTGTGCCAACACACACTGCTGATACTCTGTGCCAACACACACTGCTGATACTTTGTATCAACACACACCACTGACACTCTGTGCCAACACACACTGCTGATACTCTGTCACACACACACTGCTAATACTCTGTGCCAACAGACACTGCTGATACTCTGTGCCCACACACAGTGCTGATACTCTGTGCCAACACACACTGCTGATACTCTGTCCCACTTTGTTGCAGCTTCTCTGATTTTAGCTCTGACCTCCTCATTCAGGCTTCAATTCAACCACCCCTCCTATATACCTGAAATTGTTTACCTGTTCCACTATTTCCCTTCTATCTCAATTTTTAGCTTCTGATTTCCCCCATTTGCTGCCATGACAACTGTCTCATCTGTACTCAGTTTCATCCCAAGTGCCTTCAGTTTTGCATTCCATTCCCCTATGATTTGATTATGTTTTTGTTCAGAGTCTGCCTGTAATGCCACATTGTCTACATACAGCCACTTTGTTGACCTGCCCCCTCCAACCTATCTGCTAATGTAGTCCATCACCAGTATGAACAGCATGTGCTCAAAGGTGAATTCTGATCACACCCACTCTGACTGGGAACCTGTCTGTGAGTCCAAACACTGTTTTTACATATGCCGTTGGGTCCTTCTACATAGTCTGCACTAATTCTGCCAGTGTTTCTGGGACTTAAGATCATAAGAGGAATGTCCAAATCAGCTTTCTTGGGACCTTTGTCATATGCTTTTGCCAAGTCTAGGAATACTCAGTTGGACTCTTTCCTCATCTCTAGATTCTTCTCAACTATCTGTCTCACTGAAAACATCGGGTCAGTTGTGCTGCATCCTGATCTGAATCTGAGCTGCTCATCTCCCATCTTACATTCTACTACTCTGCGTGTCCGTTTATCAATCACCCTCTCCAGAACTTTTATGCAATGTAATAGGGATTTGATGCCTCTGTACTGCCAACAGTTATGAATGTCCCCTTTGTTCTTGTACACTGGCATGAATATGTTTATTCTCCAATCATCTGGGATACGCTTTTCTCTACACACTTCTATTAGTAACCTCAGGAGCCATTTCTCCCCTAACTCATCCAGCATCTTTATCATATCTGCTGTGACGTCCTCTGACCCTGCTGCTTCCCCTGACTTCATTTTCCTTAGTGCTATTCTTACTTCTTCTGGTGGGGGGGCTACTCTTCTTCTCTCATCGTAGGCTGTATTTGAGGCAGTACAGCCTCTGTGGGGTTTTCCTCATTATGAACCTGCTGGAAATACTCCTTCCATCTGCCTTTGATGTCCTGTGGACTGATGAGCAGGTTGTTGCTGGCATCCCTTATGAAGAGTGTCTGATTATCTTCTTTATCTTTCTGTCTTTGCCTTGCAACCTGATATAGTTTCTTTGTACCACCTACTGAGTCACGTTCCATAAGTTGGTAGAGTGCCTCAAATGCCATTCTTTCTTAGCTTCTTTGTTAGCCGACCAGTATTCCTTCCTAGCCTGTTTGGTCTTTTCTATCTCCCATTTTTTTCTGCACTCCTCCTTTCTTTTGATCACTTCTTGGACTTCTGCATTCCCCCACCAGCTTACCTTATGTACCTTATTTCCATATCTGGCTCGGCCACATATCTGTTCTGTAGTCCTAACACATGCTGTTTTGAGGTGCTGCCATTCTTCTTCAACTCCACCGATTTCCTCCTCTTCTTGGGGTGCTAGAGCCCTGAGTAATTCCTTGAACTGTTGTACTTTCTCTCAAGTCAACTTCCAGGTTTTCAGCCTGGTCTCTGTTGACCTTAAAGCCTTCTCTGACCACTGCTTGCAGCTGATTGTGGTAACCAGTGGTTTATGCAGTGGGTCGACTGTTTCACTACGGATGACTTTGTAATCATGGATTCCACCCCCTGTGTGTTTTCCTTACTAGGAGGAAGTCTACCTGAGTTGCATGTTGACTACTCTTGTATGTGATCTAGTGACGGTCTCTCTT
Organism: Protopterus annectens; assembly: GCF_019279795.1. Taxonomy (NCBI): domain Eukaryota; kingdom Metazoa; phylum Chordata; order Ceratodontiformes; family Protopteridae; genus Protopterus; species Protopterus annectens. Next base: position 1,767,913,774 of record NC_056744.1, read on the forward strand.
TCTGAATCATGTGTTAGCTACTATCAAGCCATTTGCCAGATAGGAGTCCAGAATGGCTTCTCCTTCTTTATTCCTGTTGCCCCACCTATGTGGACCAAGGCAGTCTTCATATCCTGTTCTGTCTGTCCCGATATGTGCATTCAAGTCACCCATTATCAACACCAATTCAAGTTGTCCTGCTTTATCTAATAGATCCTGCACTTGCTGTCTGAATGCACTCTTTTCCCCACTATCACAAACCTCCTGTGGGGCATAGGCTGAGATTATGAATACTGCCTATCATTACACTGGAGTCTGATGGCCATAAGTCAGTGATTAATTCTGATGATATTCCTCACTGCCTTCTGAAGCCTCTCTCTCAACACAATTCCCACACCGTTTCTAGCCTGTCTCCTTCCTGAGTAGTAGACTCTGGATCCCAAACCAAGTGGTTTTGCTGCACTGCCCTTCCATTTTGTCTCTTGAATACATAGAATGTCCAGCCTCCTCCGCATCATCATGTCATCCACTTCCAAGCTGCATCCTGTCAGTGAATCTACATTAAGTGTAGCAATTCTCAGATCATGTTTGGCAGGTTGATTGGTTTCACATCCAGCTTTCACTCAACAGAGCTATCCCAGGTAACCCAGGCTGGGCAACTATACATCGTTGGCCAGTAGCTTACTGACCCAGGGCTGCTGGGCTTTATGTTGGGTACACACTGGCCAGTAGGGGTACATACACTCCCCACTGTTTCCATGGGTCTATGGTGTAGGTCGGATTAGGTCGGGTTCTCAAACCACTTAATTACCGGTAACTACCTATGCCCATTTTTGGCAACATTAGTTAACATGACCAAATCATCTAGAGCCATATATTGCACCATCAAGTGGCTAGGCTGCCATGGCATGCAGTCTATCCATGTTCTCCTATCTTGAGGATACTGTGCACCACAGTAGATGCCCAAAGTGGTTGGTCTGTGCAACTCTTCCCCGTATAGGGCACCATGTAGTGTCCATGCTGCTGCCCACAGCTCCATTAATTGGTGAGTTTTGAGATGAAAACACTCAGCATGTTTTTCATAGGTGGGAGGAACCCCACAGGGAGAATATGAAAACTCCAAATAGGCATTAGTCGGAGGTCAGGATCAAACCTTGTACCTTGTGTATGGGAGACAAAGACCTTAACCATTACGCCAAGCACCATATAATTAAGTTTACTAACCAAATCATATATCACCTGACCCCACACCCACCCATACCATAAACTCTCATGACAGAGCATGCCACCTGACTCTTCACAATCCATACTAGCCAATACAGCCAACCAATTAAAGCCTAATAATTTAAAAATCACAAAACAATAATCATTTTTCCCTATCCTTCTCTTATCAACCTCCTACCCAATGGGTACATCCCAATATACATCTTTCCCTAGTAGGAACTTTAGACATCCTAGGCCAATTAACTACTTATTAAATATGCCCTACCTACACTCAAACCAAGTCCTCTACAAAAATCTATTTACCCTTCTGTCCACAGATACAGCACCCTAATCTGGCCATCTCTCTTCAGCATAGACAAAATTCTACTAAAAATATTCATTACTAACCTACACCAGATTGAAAACCTCAATTCCAGTGCAAAAAAGTACCTAAACTATTACTCCATTATCTCATAAACTCTACCACCCACCGCAATAAACTAATAGAGAGTGGAGATGTCCACCCCAATCCTGGCCCAACATTAGCCCCACCTATACAATCCAACACCCTACTTACCCAAATCACCTGCATAAAAACTCCCCTTCTCAAAAATCCTCTAAAACACAACAAACCCCAGTTTCTTCCTCCAGTGTAAAATATATAATATCAGTGCCTGCAGCATCTACAATAAGACATCAGACCATAATGCGTGGATTGAATTGCATCAACCCCGCATCCTAGCTATCACCAAAACCTGGTTAAGACCTATAATTAAAGATGAAAAAATCATTCCTCCCAGTTACACCATCATTAGGAAAGCTGGAATTGCTGAGTGTAGCCATTATATTTCAAACCCCCTTACAAACCCACCTCCCAACTATTCCACAACACAGCAATGAAGAGATACTAATAGCCAAACTCCACCTAAACAATCAAAAATCCATAATCATTGCAGCTGCCTTCATCTCCCTCCCCCAAAATACCAAGACTACCGAGAATGTACTTAGATATTTATTATCTGCTTTCAACCAAGAAACTATCCTGCTTGGTGACCTTAACACAGTTTGGACCTCTAACAAACCTAACTCTACTTTCCATAATATGAGAGAAACTTAACCAGTTGTGGTAAATCCATATTTAATGGCAGACATAAACAGTGTGACTGGGAACCCCTCAAATATCTACCTCTAGATGAAGCTGTCACTTAAATAATTCCTCCTTAAACATATTAAACCAAAAAACCCCACTGAGACATACGGGTGAAAATAAATTCTGCCCAATGGCTAACCTGTCAAACTAAACAACTCATGAGAGACAGAGATAATACCTGGAAACTATGGGATGAAACTAGAACAAGTCCTACCTAGATGCATACGAGTGGCTCAGAAACCACACAAAGGCACATGTTCATTATGATAAAAAGAAAAACTTCTCCACAAACCAGACCACACATACAAAAAAAAAGATTTTGGCAAACTTTAAACAACCTCCTAAAACCAAACAGAAAACAATGCCCAAACTATTTCTCATTTGATACCATCAGAAAAACTGCAGACAAGTTCAACAAACACTTCATATACAGTACTCAGCTTTAACTCAGATTATAACAACCCATACCCACCAGATCACAGCTCCACACCCAAACTCAGCCTAACAACCATCCAGACAAATACCATCAAAATACGTTAAAAAACTGTAGCTCACAACACTAGTGCCAGACTACCTACTATCCAAATACCTCAGAATAGCTGACATCATTTACTATCCTAGTTAATAGTGCCAATACAGAAAACTACAAACCAACCTTATGGAAAGCTTATTTCATAACCCCTTTACACAAAGGTGGCACATCCACTTTAACATGGTCTAATATCAACTACTCCTCCAAAGACTAAATCTTACAGACCTCACAACTCCCTCAACTAGCTGGTTCACCAGTGACTTAACAATCTCACCTAATCTGTGAAATGGAAAGACTCCCACTCCACCTTCGTTACAGTCACTACAGGGGTCCCCCATGGCTCCCTACTTGGGCCAGTACTTTTCAATATTGTCAAGGAATCAAAACATGCCTCTGTAATACAATATGCTGATAACTCAACTTGGTCAGTCCTAAACTGTTCCACCCTAGAAACTGTCATGCAGGAAGCTTTCACCTTTATAGAAAACTGGGTAAATCAATCTCAATTGCTCTTAAATCGCAAGAAAGCTAAACTAATCATATTTCTTTCCAAAAACATAAATCAAAGCCAACTATGACCTTCATTTTATCTCCTCAAATAACACAAAAATTGAAAATGTCACCAACACAACATTACCAGGCATTGTCACTGATAACAAGTTAAAATGTGATCTGTGCATTGACACTGTGGTCTAAAAGGCACACTACAAACTAGGCTCTCCTTACAGAGCAAAGCACCTGCTAAGTAAACATAATAAATAAAATAGCCCCCACCTCCTTTTTCCTTTCTACCCTTCCTATATGCATCAACAATATTCACAAATTTCAACTCTTCCAACAAGCACAAACTAGAAAGCACCTACAACAAAATTAGTAAATGTGCCTACTGCCTCACAAATCACTCCCAAGCTGCACAGTGCTCAATATCGTCAAATCATGAACTTCCTCAGCATATTACCCTCTCCCAGCTACTCAAAGCACACGCATTGCTTCATCATCCACTTAAAACACCCTCGCTTTTAAATATCATCCAATGCCATGTACCAAGAAGAACCCTAAGATCCTGAGAACATTAAATTTTGTTAATAAATCAAATAATTATTAGTGTGACTCACTATTTTCTGTCCTCATCTCCAAAGCATGGAACAAACTTCCAAACCACATCAGGCTTTATTTAAATAACCTGTAAAAATTCAAATCTTCCCTAAAATATCCCATGGCTAGTAATTAACTATGGAACTGCACCACTCATATAGTTTGAAGTATGAAATCCTAACTCTGTCCACTGTGAATACTATGCAAGTGTATTAATGCAGTATTTTTCATTTTACTCACAATATCCTGACAACATGTATTTCTTTAATCTTATATGCTTTGCAAATAATGTTTGTTGACTGTTTACTTTGAAATTCTTTATAAATAATGTTTGTTGACCGTTTTTGTTTCGAATTGTCAAAAATGTATCTTTGTTTTGGAGCTTTTTTCTCTGGACTACAACTGAAAATGCGCATTTCCGCTCCCAGAGGGACTTTCCCACTACGCAAAAACAAATAAAATGAAAGTAAAAACATGTCCTATGGGCTGCCATTATAGGAGGCTTAAGGTATTGCATACATAGTGAAGACACTAGCTTAGTTTTGTCTTTGTTGGAGTTTTCACACTTATATAGATACGTGTGCATATAAACATATAAAAATGTAGGATTTATAATTTCTGTTGACATGTTACTGAGGCTTGATCATGTCTTTGGAGGTTCACTTGTTCTCAGACAGTTTTAAATGGTACATTCTCATTTGCCAAATGTAAACCCCATTTCATAGTCACGGGAATAGCATAGATTTCTGTTTCATTCTCTGTTTCCATCTTCAGCCTTACTCCTCCCACCAACACGTAGGCTGAACACTTCATACATTTTAGCGTATTCATGCATAGTGTTTGTGTTTTAACATTTACCACCTTGACATTATATGCCTTCTAATGAATTTTGCTACAAATTTTCTTTAAATCAGTCATTAGTATAATGTGAAATGAATGTTGGAATATGGTTAGATGTACTATTTATTGTCTTGACAGTACATTCAACAAAATCTTGCTATAGCTCTACAGTCAATAAAATGTGAAAGGATTTATCTAAAATGAAATTTGCTTTTGACAAAATCTTTTCTAGATGTTCTCATCATGTACACCACACACTTATCTGCCCCTCAATGTCCTAGTGAGCCCATGTTAAAATGGCAATGTTCTGTGACTGCACAGCTCTGCTACATACACAGATATATTTTCATCTTGTCTTTGGTTTGTCTTGTGGAGCCTACCCTATTCAACAATTAGTGATGACACTAATTCTAAGTGAGCCTAACCTATTCAACAGTTAGTGATGACACTGATTCTAAGTGAGCCTATGCTATCAAAAAATTTAGTGATGACACTAATTCTAAGTGAGCCTAACCTATTCAACAGTTAGTGATGACACTGATTCTAAGTGAGCCTACCTTATTCAACAATTAGTGATGAAACTGATTCTAAGTGAGTCTATGCTATTCAACAATTAGTGATGACACTGATTCTAAGTGAGCCTACCCTATTCAACAATTAGTGATGACACCGATTCTAAGTGAGCCTACCCTATTCAACAATTAGTGATGACACTGATTCCAAGTGATCTTGTAAAATACACACAATTGTTCTAAAATAGTTTGTATGTAGTTTATTCCAAGTATCACCACACTGCACAACAGCAGAATGTATTAAGGTTGAAACTTTCCATAAACCTACAGTATCAACTTCACAGACCTGCTCTGACCTACCCCAGTAAGGTGATGGTACTTAAACAGTACCTACACAGCCAACATGGTCAACCATTTTATGACCAAGTTATGTACCACACCTATGTCTTGTCTAGCATTTTTTTATGTTTTACATGGAGTATGGTTACATAGTAACTATCCATTTCATATTTAAAGTGATTTTGAGGCTTTTACTACACTCATCTGTAGCAGTAGATGGTTTCACATTTTTACAACATCCCTAGCAAATCTATACCTAAATGAAATATAAACAAAGAACAGTTCAACTTCTGAAAGATGTGAATTATTATAGTGATAGAAAACATTACAGCATTGAATAATATGTCTTTCCAGAGTTTTTTTTTAGTGAAAGCAGTACATTGCAGATTCTATATGTATTGCTATTACATATACTATGAATTATACCATAGGCTCTTCTAACTATAAATTATATATTTTGATTAAAATGTAGGTTTCCAACAACAATATCACTGAATCATTATAATAGTTAACATGTTTTATGGCTTTGTTACCAGTGAAGAAGCTTCTGAAATTAAAAGTTGCACTAAATGCATACATTTTAAGTTTTCTGTTTTCTTTTCCTGTTAATAGATTTTTTTATTTACATCAGTTGCTCAGTTCTCAAAAGATAAGTGTAATGTTGATAATCATTATTAGTTATGATAAGACCTAATTCAGTCATCATTAAAATTTTATAAGCAACAACTATTGATATTTAATTAAAAAAAAATTGAAAAGGATGGGCTAATAACCCAGACCTCTGACACACCACTGCATATATTTCTCATTTCAGATTACTTGCTTTTAATCAAAATCTTAAGCTTCCTGCATGTAAGGCAGCAATTATAGTTTCATAGTTTGGTAATAGGCTATCTGCCCTGGGGCATTTATAAGCCTAGCCATAGTGATGTGGCTTTCGCCACCCCATGTAATGGTACAAAAGTGCACAGAATAGCTTTAGAATACTGTGCCTCTGTCTAGTAGTGACACAGTGAAGACCCCCTTACATAATAGAATTAGTTTACTGTGCCCCTGTCTAGTAGTGACACAGAGATGACCCCTGGGATAAACCTACGATCTCCCATCCACTCGTCAAGATTTCTCTTGAAGAGAGTCAGTGAGGGGCTCTGCCTAACATGAACTGGAATTCTGTTCCAGAGTATGGGAAGCCTCGGAGTTATGAATCTGTCCCTCCAGCATGTCCTATTCATATTTGTGCTGAAGTTCAAATCTTTAGCTCTCGTAGTTCTGATGGATTTGGATTTTTTGAGGTGGAGCATGTCCATCAATTCCTGATTGGACATGGCCTTGTATGTCAGGCACAGATCACCTCTGAGTAGGCGGTATGCTACTGAATAGAGTTGGAGTTTCTTTAGTCTGGCAGCATATGACATATGTTGGAGACCCTTGATCCTCTTGGTGAGGTACTTCTGGGGTCTCTCCAGCTGTTGCAAGTGCCGGGTGAGGTACATACCAAATGGGGCATTGTACTCAATCATGGGCCTGATAAGGGAGGAGTACAGGGGCACAATGACCTTCTTTGATCTGGATGTGAATCCCTTCATGATAAGGTGGGCAAGGTAGAAAGTCTTTCTAACCACTTTGGAAATGTGGGTGTCAAATAAGAGGTCACTATTGACTTGAGTCCCCAGGTCTCTGATTACTTTTTCCATACTCAGTGGGTTACCGCCTATGTGATAATTTGTGGGCACTTTGTTTTTCCCAAAGGGGATGACTATACATTTTTTGGCATTTAGTTTAAGGCCATGACTCCGGCACCAGTTGTCCATTTCAGTGAGGCCTTTCTGTAGGATGTATGTGTCAGCTGGTGTATCGACTATGGCGCCTAGTTTGCAGTCATCTGCGAACTTGGTCAGCCACAACCCTCTCATGTTTGCTTTCACATCTGAGAAATAAATGCCAAACAGGAGGGGTCCCAGGACAGAGCCCTGTGGGACACTACTTGTCACTGGCTTTGAGTCTGACATGGCTCCAGCGATTTTGACTTTATGAGTTCTATCCTTTAGCCAGTTTGCCACCCATCTTGTGACATATGGATTTACATTTAAGCTGTTGAGCTTGTCTATGATGCCAGAGTGGGGTATTGTGTCGAACGCTTTAGCCAAGTCCAGGTAGGCTGTATGGACTGCTTTGCCCTCGTCAATGGCTCTAGTGACTGTTTTGAAAAAGTCAACCAGGTTCAAAAGGCAGGATCTGCCTTTTACAAAGCCGAACTGGGTGGGATCAAGTGTCTGTAAGTCCCCAATGTCTCTGTTTATTAGTTCCATAATGATTCTTTCCATAGCTTTGCAGACCAGGCTGGTTAAGCTTATGGGGTGGTAGTTACCAGGGTCAGTAGAGGTGCCTCCTTTGTGGAGTGGGACTACTGTTTCTGTACGCCACTTTTCAGGTACATATTCTGTAGTAAGGCTAAGGTTAAATAGCATTTTTATGTGCGGGTTTAGCTCTTCTTGGAGTTCACGTGGCACGCAACCCGGGATACCATCAGGTCCCATTGATGCTGTGTTTTTAGCTTTGCTGAGGGCGGTTCTCACCTGGACATCTGAGATGACAGGGAGGTTACATTCAGCTGGGATAAGTATTTCTTCTTTTGGGGTGAGGAAGGGGAGAAATTTGCACTGAACCTGTCTGCCAGAATGTTGGCAATATCTGTGGGTTCAGTGTATTTTTTGTCATTGTGAACTAACTCTGAACATATCTCAGGGTTTCCACCCAGGTTTCTGACATAGCTGAAGAAGGCCTTGTGGTTATCTTTAGTGTCCATAGCAATTTTTCTCTCAAAGTTGGCCTTAGATGTTTTTATGAGAGAACGTAGCTTTCTACTAGTGCTGATCAGAGATGCCTTCTCTTTATGGGATTTTGCTCTGTCATGCAGTAGCTTCCTTCTTTTGTTATACAATTTGTTTATGGCTGGGGTCCACCAGACAGGATGCCTGCCCTTGGTGGAGAGGGTCTTGGTTTTATGTGGGATTGCATGGTCCATGCATTCTTGGAGATGTCCATAGAAAGCATTTGTGAAGGATTCTGCATTGTGGGATGAGGTTTCCATTTCAGCCAACTGACATGATATGTATTACTGCTCAATGTAGTAAGTCATATTTTGTAGTATTAAATTAGCTATCATATGCCTTAGGTAGAGCTATATAAATAACTGAAAATCCTAGACCAAGATTCCACACTGATTAACATAACAAAAGAAACTAGTCATATTAATAAAGTGCTCTCCAGAAACTATAAAACCACTGTGATAGATATTCAAGTTGTGTAAGCCTTTTAAAAACGCTTTCTAAAACTGATTTA
>NC_056744.1:1767923265-1768013619 GCF_019279795.1 Protopterus annectens
TCCAGAGATGCTCCCAAATTTTCCCGTTTATGGTTGGGGGAACTCCTTTTGGCGCATAAAAGCCAAACTGGAGTTCCTTTGGCCGTGACAGCACTGGGTCCCTCTACCTCTGCATCTAGCCAAGGGAAAACATCACACATTACCTCACAGGGTGGATCTACTCACACAAGACAAACGGATCTCTCATCCAACCCAACCTGTCCATGCTTCAACTGACACTGTGGGTGATAGGGTTTTGATTCCTCATAGACACCTTTTTTTCTGAGGATGTGCTGCAGGTCCTGCAGGAGGCCAGGAAATCTACTACTAGGAAATCTTACTTATCCAAATGGAAGTGGTTTTCAATTTGGTGTCTCTCTCGTAACCTGGACTCACTTACTGCGGATGTTCCTTTGGTTCTCTCTGATTTGTGTGAGTTGCTCAATGCTGGTTTGGCCTATTCTTCTATTAAGGCCCACTTATCAGCTTTTCTGCTTGTCAGCCTTTAACTCCTCCTTTCACTTCTAGATTTAAGGCTAAGCATTCTTAAAGTCGTCCTTAATATTAGACCTCCTAGAAACCCTGTTCCGCTTCCCTGGGATCTAAGTTTATTCTGGAAACTGACTCAGGCTCCTTTTGAGCCTGCTTTTTCAACTTCCTTGCAACATTGCTGGAAGACAGTACTTTTGTTAGCTCTAACTTCTGAAAGATGGGTGTCTGAGCTGCAAGCCCTTATGGCTTGTCTGCCCTTTTTGATATTCATTGAGGACAGGGTGCCCTTCCGTACTAATCCTTCTTTTATTTCTAAGGTGGTTAGAGTTGTCAATCAGTCCATTAATTTCCCTACTTGAGAGGCTGCTGCATACTTTGGATGTACATAGACAGCTCAGATTTTACTTGGATATGACTAAAGCTATCCAAAAATCTGATCAGTTGTCTGTTTCCTTTCATCACAGGTCTTTAGGATTGGCCGTTTCTGAGCAAACTGTTTCTACTTTGATTTCAACGGCTATTTCTTTTTGTTGCAGTTTTCATGGTGAAAGCCTTCCTTCTTCTGTAAAGCTCACTCTACTAGGGCCGTGGCTTCTTCCGGTACATTTTTCAAAGGCTTTGACACTAATTCTATTCTTGAAGCAGCTACCTGGACTTCTGTGCATACCTTTACCAAACACTATAAGTTGGATGGTATCTCCAGAGCTAGAGCTGGTTTTGCTAATGCCATTCTTCGTGGCTTCTTAGAGGGCTCTACTGCTGCTTCCTCCTCCCAAGTTTCTTCTTGAGCTTTGGCCTCTCCCATAAGTTATGAATATTGTAGCGGTGAATGTAAGGACATAATACATTTGTGTAAAATCTTACCATAATGGTAGATGTTCTTGCCTTCACCTCTGCAGTATTCACTCCCTCCCTCCATCCCTCTAGTCTTTTTCCTTCCTGGATGTGCAGATTCTCTTTGGTTTTCCTTGGACTGGTGTTCCTACTGGGGCAATCACTTTTGAGGTTAGAACACCCGAATGTCACCTTTATGCCCTACACTACATGAAGAGCATTTGGCTGACGTTTAGAGTACCTTACAGAAATGGAAGACTTTAGTAGACTGTCTGGATGTCGAGCTTCCACAGCATGGAATCCCATTCATAATGAATACTGCAGCGGTGAAGGCAAGGACGTCTACCATTATGGTAACATTTTACACAACTGTACTTTTCAACTGTAACAGACATTCTAACAAAAAATAAGGTAGAGGTGTTGTGATAGGGATCAAAGATAGTTATGAGACTTGTGATTATTACATGTTCAGTGATAATGCCAGTACTATAGATTGTGCAACTGTGATAATAAGGACAACCCTGGAACATATATCAATTGTTGGAGTGTACAGACCACCAAAGTCAAGTGCAGATGACATAGAGGAATTCATACATTTCTTGCATGAAACACAGGAAGGAAGAATAATATTAGCTGGGGACTTCAATTTACCAGAAACTGACTGGAATAATATTGATTCAACATTAGTAAGGAAATTATTTTCAATTTATGAGCAGGAACAACAATTAATTCAGATTGTTAAAAAGCCTATCAGGGAACAAAACATAATAGACATTGTTTCAGTTCCTGAAGAAATTACTGTTACTTCATGTCAAATTTTATCACCATTGATGTGCAGTGATCATGGGGTTATAAATGTTAATTTGTTGCTAGATTAATTCCAGCAAACTGAAATCTAAACCAATACACAAAAGATTAATAACAGATTATATGAAATTAAAACAGTCACTGTGTAAAACTAATCAATGCGATGCGTTCAGTGGAAAAACTGCAGAAGGAATACGGACTGTTTTGAAAGAGAAATTGTTTGAATGCAAAAATTAAAAAAAATTGTTTAACATCAGGATGTAGGCATACAACGTCAGGAGGATATACTTCCATAACAACACGATACTTGATTAAGGTGAGAGACAAAACATATAAGAAATGGAAAAGATGTTGAATTATGACTGCAAACTGATACAAAAAAACTGGACATACAAATTAAGCATAATGTGAGACAAGATCAAGAAAAATTGAAGAAAATTGATATAAAGATATTGAGCATAATAGGAAACCATTTTATAGATGGACAAGATGTGGCAGGAGTAAAGACACACAAATTGGTAAACTGTGTGCAAATTCTAAAAGTTTATTCTCAGACACAGCAGATTATAGATATATTGGCAAAATCTTATGCAAAGCAGTTTGGCTCCCCAAAGGAGGTGATAAATTGTTCTAATGACATTCAGGTAACCACAGATATGGGACTCCAATTTGATTACATTGAAAAAGAACTATTCAAACTGGATTCAAACAAAACACAGAGAGGAGACACGATTAGTAGTAATGACTTGAGAACACTTCAGCAAGAACTTACAGTATCATTATAGCTATTATTTACTAGGTCATATAAATATGGTGAAATTCCTCAAGATTGAAGACATGCACTTGTTAAACCTGCCTTTAAGGAAAAGGGGAGTAGGACAAACCCAGAGTCACACACACAACTTTACTTTCATGTTGTGGAAAAATAATGGAGAAGCTAATACTGGATAAGTTATTGTCAGAAAGTACAGTTGTGTACACTTACCATAAATGTAGATGTTCAAGTGTATTCACTGTTGCAGTCATCACATTTGGGTTATTTCCTTGCAGGTTGCCCTCAGTCGGCCTGATTAACAAAGTCTTGGGTCCTGCGTCGGTTGCTGTCCCTTCTTCCATGACGTCAGGTCATCGGGGGTATAAAACATTCCGCCGACGCCATTACATCAGTTTTTCTTGCCCCAGATGTCAGGTGCCCCCCTAATGGGAAGCAATTAATTCTATTAATATGCAAGGCTATACCTCCAACAAAAAAGCAAATACACCAAAAAGCTTTTGAGCACAGTAAAGGAGAGTAGAGGTATAGCCAAAAGACGTAAGGGGGCTAGAGGGAGGGTAACCATGACTGCAGCAGTGAATACACTCAAACATCTACATTTATGGTAAGTGTACACAACTGTACTATGTCGTTCGCGTTTCACTGTTGCAGTCATCACATTTGGGTAGATTCCCAAAGCTAAGGATGGGAGGAGGAATTTAAATAGCATTAGGACCAGCTATAAGGCCCTGCAAGACTGCAGTGGCAAAGCCAGCTCTGGATTTAGAGAAGATTGGTAAATGGTAATGCTTGGAGAAAGTATGTACAGAACTCCAGGTAGCAGCTTCTGGGATGTCCCTGGTGGGGATGCCTCTGAGAAAGGCTGTAGAGGTAGATGCAGCCCTGGTTGAGTGGGGTCTGTTCCCCTGTGGGATAGTTTTTCTATGGTGCTATAGCAGAAATAAATGCAATGACCAATCCATTTAGAGATGGCTTGCTTTGAAATAGCCTTCCCTTCTGCCTCTGCAGCAAATGCCACCAGCAGCTGTTCAGATTTCCTTTGAGGTTTAGTCCTGTCCAAGTAGAATCTAAGTTGTCTGTGTACATTTAAGGAGTGCAGTATCTGTTCCTCCTTTGTTCTGTGGATTAGGAAAGAAGGTTGGCAAATGAATGGACTGATTGAGGGCCACACTGGATTCCACCTTGGGCAAGAAAGAGGGGTTGGTCCTGAGGGACACCCTGTCTGCATGAAAGATGATGAAAGGCTCCACTGCCATAAGGGCCTGTAATTCAGATACCCTTCCTTCTGAAGTGGTTGCTAAAAGGAAAGCTGTTTTCCAAGAAAGAAATTTTAAGTCTGCAGTAGCAGCTGACTCGAAAGGAGGAAGAGTGAGTTTCTCTAATACAAAGTTAAGGTCCCAAGCCCGAGTTGGAGCTCTCCTGGGTGGTCTTACATTTTTGGCCCCTCTGAGAAACTGCTTGAGCAGTGGATGAGAGAAGAGGGGAGGTTCTGTGCTATAATGAGCTGAAATGGCTGAGGCGTGAATTCTGATGGAGGAGTTAAGTATTGTAAAATCTGAGGTAAATTGGGCACTGCTGTGCTCATCCCTTGAGACTGGTTCCAGGCACAGAATCTTCTCCATTTTTCAGCATAAGATTTTCTAGTACTAGGCCTACTTGCCCTCTAAAATGATATCCATCACTGGTTTACTGAGGGATGGTAAAGGAGAGATTAAGTAATTAGCCAGGTTGCTAGATTCAGTGTTTGAAGCTGAGGGTGCAGAATCCAGTTCTCCTGCTGAGACAACAGGGTAGGGATCCGAGGCAGGTGCCATGGAGCCAACAGTGACACACTGTGCAAGAGGGAGTACCAGTGTTGGCGTGGCCAGTCTAATCGCCCTTGGTCTGTCTTGTTTGATCTTTAGTAGTACTTTGAAGAGCAGAGGCAGAGAAGGAAAGGCATAAACTGATAGTTTTTTCCAACTGAAGGACAGAGCATCCACTTTCCAAGCTTTAGTTGTGGAAAGTCCTTGTGCAAAATTTGTCCAACTGGTAGTTCTGGGAGGAGGCAAACAGGTCTATATCTGGGCTCCCCCATTTGCTTGTCAACATGCTGAAAATCCTTGGTTACAGTTTCCACTCGTGTGGGTCCATGAGGTTTCTGCTTAGTCCATCTGCCAGTGTATTTAATTTTCCTGGCAGGAATTGAAGTTGTAGGTGCACTTTGTAGTGCAAGGCTGTGTTCCACAATGCCATGGCTAGTCTGCAGAGGGGGTTAGAATGTGTACCCCCCTGCTTGTTTATGTACCACATAACAGTGGTGTTGTCCGTCTTTACCATTAATTGTCCTGGAAGAATGTGGTCCTTGAAGGCTGTCAGGGCATTCTGTACAGCTAACATTTCTTTTTGATTGATATGCAGGTGCATTTGACTTGGTTTCCATTCGCCCTGAGTGCACTTCCCTGCCAAGTGAGCCCCCCATGCATAGTCTGATGCATCTGTTGTTTGGGTTTGGGCAGCAGGGGTAGTGTGAATGGTAGTCCCTTGTTTTGGTGGCATGCCTCTGCCCACCACAGGAACTCTAGGCATAGGCAAGGTATGATAGGGATCATTGCTTCTAGATCCTGAGAATACTGACACCATAGGCTTTTTAGATACCATTGTAGTTTCCTCGTATGCAGTCTTGCATATGGAATTAGAAGAATGCAGGAGGCCATGAAACCCAAGGCTTGCAGTATTTGTCTTGCAGACAGCAGGGTTTTTGTGGCCACTTGTTTGAAGTAGGTTATCAAATGAATTTGTTTCTTTGGCGTGAGAAAAGCCATCTGGGAAGTTGTATTCAAGCTTGCTCCCAGGAATATAATTTGTTGACAGGGTACAAGGTGTGATTTATTTTTGTTTATGGTGTACCCCAGACAAGTTAGCACTCTGTACAAAGGCCAGATGATTCAAAAGTATGTCCTGGCTTTCTGCCTGAATTAGACAATCATCCAGGTATGGGTATATTTGAATATTTTGTTGCCTGCAAAATGCAATGACTGGAGCTAGGCACTTTGTGAATACCCTACGTGCAGTAGATAAGCCAAAGGGCAGTGCAGAGAACTGATAGTGCGTGTAGCCTGCTTTAAATCGTAGGTATCATCTACAAGATTCCCTGATTGGGATGTGCAGGTATACTTCCTTTAAGTCTAGTGTTGCCAACCAGGCATCTTTGCCTAGCATAGGAAGCAACTAGTGAAGAGTCAGCATCTTGAATTTTGGAATCACCAAACAGGTGTTTAGAGAAGACAGGTCCAGGATAGGATGCCAGGAATTGTCTTTTCTGGGTACCAAGAAAATTCTCGAGTAGAAACCTTTTCCCTTTTCCTCTTCTGGTACCAACTGAATAGCCCCTATGCTTAAGAGAGAATGTACTTGCTTTTGGGCCTCTGCCCACTGATTTGGGTGTAGATCTGGCCACCTGCTTGGTGTTGGCAATGTGTGGAAGTGAATTCTGTATCCCTGGGACACTATATTTAAAACCCATTTGTCCTGGGTAATGAGTTTCCAGTTATTTGCATAAAGAGCAATCTTTCCCTCCAAAGGGGCAGTCAGTTGAGAAGTGCTTGGAAATTTTAAAAGAAAGTCATTGAGACAGTTTACCATAGGGGGGAGTTTTATTACTCCCAGATTTGGAAGTGGAGGCCCCCCCCACTGCTTAGTCCTGTGCGTACCCTGGGACTGAAGCCTGGCTGCTCTGCTGGATCTGGGTTTGGACTGAGAAGGTCTGGAAGAGGCAGGAAAGGGCCAGTTCTTGGAAGGCCAATGCCTACTAAACCTTGGAGGTTGTACTTGTAAGAAATATTTAACAGTTTGCATAATTTAGCTATTTCCTCCATCTTTTTAAGAACTTCTAATGCCTTGTTGCCAAACAGGCGGTCCTGATTTAAGGGAGCATCCAGTAATTTTGCTTTTACATGATCTGGCAAGGATTGCTCCTTAAACCAAGCATGCCTTCTAAGTACAGACCCTGATACAGCAGCCCTGAAAGATGCCTCTAGTGAATCAAAACCACATTGTAAAGTATGTTTTCCAACTTGTTCAGCTGAATGCAGTAAATCCTGTAAATCCTTATTTTCAACACAATCAGGAATCAACATCATTTTTTGTTTAAGCAATCCAATAAAATGCTGCTGATACTTTAACATATGAAACTGGCAGTTTAAGGCCCTAACGGCCAAAGTTGCAGAAGTGTATACCTTCTTACCCCCATCTATCCAGTGCCCTGGAGTCTCTATCAGAGGGGGAAGGATTTTTGGCAGTAGTAGCTTTAATGCCCTTGGGTCCCTGTGAAATGGTCTCAGGATCCGCAGTAGGATTTTTGAAAAGGAACTTGTGAGAGTCAGGGACCCTGTAATATCTATCAGGTTTTCTGAGCAGGAGGTAGAGAGTCAGGGGCCAAGCTAGATTCCGAAAAGGCATCATCAACAATGTCTAGTACAGGAGGTATGGCTAAAGGCCTATGCTGAGGCAGGATTAAGAAATCCCTACCCAAATGTGATGACTGCAACAGTGAAACATGAAGAACATCTGGAAAGGTTGAAACTTGAAACAAATCAGCATGCAAATATTGAAAATAGATCTATAACCACCTGTAACATGATGTTCTATAACAATATAATAACACCTATGAATGAAAATTGTGAAAGATGTTATTTATATAGATTTAACTTCAGCATTTGACAGGTTCTTACAAAACAATGGTCAGTAGATTAGAACAACTAGTATCAATGTACGCTTGATAAGATGGATAGCTGCATGGCTTACAAATAGGACATGGCATGTATCATACAGCAATTGGACAGGTGATGTTTGATGTTACAGTCAGGGTCCCACAGGGCTGTGTTCTAGAGCCATACTTGTCTATACTGTATCTTTGAAATGTATGTTTTTCATCTGAGGTGTTCTACAATCTGTAGATAGATGACTTGAAAATGGGTAATCTGATTACATGTTTACACATAGGGCACTTTATCAAAGGAACTTGACTAAACTGACCACTTGGGCACAGGAGAATAATACTTTATAAATACATCAAAAACTAAGCATATGAGATTTGGGAGACATAAACTGAAAGGTGAATATTTAATACAGCACAAAGTGATTGAAACTGTAGATTCATTTAAGGACCTTGGTATATAGGTAGATCCAGCTTTGAGTTTTTTCTAATCATACCAACCAATTGCTTAATGATAGTTATAGAACTATAGGTGGAATAGCCTACCAAATTACACTAAAGCAAGCACTACTTCAGATATATTTAATAACAGCCTGTACACTTATTATGGGGGGACTTTTTTGGTACATTGGCAGGCTAGAAGGGCATTATTGCTCGTGCTTGAAATATTTGTATGCAAGCATGCCTGTCTTATGGATTCTAACGTAGCCTGCACTTTTGCTAAGTGAGGGTTTTATTCCTCTGAATGTATGAACATATGACCTGCGTACAGAGCAACATATTGTGAGTGGTGTATCAGTATTTTATCCATCAATGTCTGACGGCTGGATGGAGCTCCATGGTGACAAAATGATAGCAATGTGCATTGATATAACCCTTTCAATCTTTAGAAAGGCTACTTTATTGTAATCAGAGGAGTAAAGTGGTATCTCCCAATTCCCCTTTGCAAGTGCAGTGCTAAGGATCTTGTTTTTCCCAGTTTCTCTAACAGCTTGTCATTGCCGTGCATGGGATAACTATCAGATTTCCACGAGGTTTAAGAACTGGAACTGCTGGGCTGCTCCCTTCACTCTGTAGCTCTTCTCTTACTCCTAATTTTAAAATCACTTGAGGTTCTTTTTGTACTAATTTCTTCTGTGACACTATGGTTCAGCCATCACTCTGGTGTTGCCTCTTTTATTATGTTTCATCACTTTAGTTCTCCTATACATACAAATTCTTTTATTCATTTGCACTTTGGACAAGGATTCCTGTACCTTTACTTCAGGTAGCAATTCTCTGGTCTCTTCTGCATATATTTCAATTTGCAAGCTAAGCACAGAACTTCCTCCTTCTTCCCACGGCTTTGGTACATGGATGTGATAAGTGTACTGCACCTTGTACTTTCCCGGTTGTCTAACTTTGTACTTCACTAGATCTGACCTTTCAGTTAACTGAAAGGGGGATTGCTACATAGCCAGAAATGTGTTCACCATGGAAAGTACTAATACCAATTCCCTTGGGTTAACTTCTCTAAGATGAGCATTCTTATTATAGACTTGTCATTGCATCTATTGGGCATTCAGCATGTGCATATTTATGGGCACAACCAGTTTAGTTTATACTGTAAACTAATGTTACATGATATCATGCTTTTAACGTATATTCTCTTTTTCACAAATGTCTTTAACAATATCAAGCAGATCTCTGGAATGCCTATTGCAAAAGAGTTCAGGTGGGGTAAACGCAGCAGAAGCTTGTGACACCTCTGCTGTAAACAGTTAAGTAGAGCCACAATAGGTCCCATTCATGAACTCTGTATCAATTACTTTTCGTAACATGAATTCCAGTGTATTATGAAACTTCTCTACTAAGCCATAGTAAACCATCCACCATAGAGAAACCACATAATCATATTTACAACCTCTTCCTTACCTCAGGATTATTCCCTACAGTCTTCATTCACTCTATCATTCTGTAATTACCAAGAAGCCTTAAACCTAAAGAATGAAAATACTTCAGACCAATCTCCAACTGATCCCCTCTTCTAAAATTTTTGAAAAAAAATTGATATAAACAAAACTTTAAACACATTAACAACCACAGACTTTTCAGTGGCTACAACTTGTCATCCAGAACAGATTTAGTGCAATGACAGCCACACATATAATCTACTATAATGTGAATGATAATTTGCTAATCACAGCTGCATTTGTTTGTATGATGAGAGCCTTCAAAACAGTAGACTACAGACTTCTTCTGACTAAACAAACCAGGCTTAACTTTAGTGAGATTGTTGTAAACTGGATTAAAAGGTACTTGAAACGCAGAACCCTTCAGGCCACCTCAGGCAGCTCACTCTCAGACTCGGGTATGCATAATATAGGGGTACTTCAAGGCTTAGCGCTTGGCCTACTACTGCTTCCCCTGTTTTTAAATGAACTGCATATGATATCCCTTCATTTATCATGGTTAGATATACAGAAGGCCTTTACTTAATTGAATCTGGAAAACTCCGTACTTATGTAAAACAGACCAGAACAGTTTCTCCTTTCTATGCAATTGGACCATTTGGCAATAAACTTGTAACTGACACAAACAAAGCTGGCATCATGCTGTCAGCCACATCACACAAATGATTAAAGATATCCATCCTCATTATTAAAGACAACATGATCAATGTAATACCAAGTACATCTGACCAAGATGTAACACTAGACCCCTCTCCTGCCTTTGACAAACACACTGAAAAAGAGGTAAACAAAACAGTCAGACAACTAAAGCTCAGATATAAAATATCCTGCCTTCTTTCCCCTACTTCCTTATCCCAAAATTAGAAGACGGCTTTTTACTACTAGCTTTACAATCTAGCAACACTGCCTATAGGCTAAGAATGACAGAAAAACTATGTAAGTTTGCCCTTATAGTTCATGACAGCAATCATCATGGTGATAATCTTAGATAACGACATTTGTTGCTAGTGCAAAGTAGAGCCACTATGCTGTTCACTTCAGCATTACTCAACATCATCATTTCAAAACAATGTCCACCCTTAATAACCACCAAACATTTATTCACTAAAAGAAAATCATTAGGTCTCCCAGAGTTATTAAGATCCAAAGTGGAGAAAAATTAATCTACAGACACCTAGATTCACCTCCCCCTGAGACTAGACAACTATCAGTTCTAACAGTCTTGAAAGAAAAGCTGAAAGAACATCCATTGAAGGAATCTCAGTGCTCTTGTTTTAGTGATACAGGTTACAAGCACCCTCATCAGATGTTTCAAGTCCATCCATTAAAACAGCTATTCATTTACTTAGTTACTTACTTACTTGACATTTGATTACCGGGGTCTGAAGAGCCCATTTTCAGCAGAGACCTGGGCAGAAAAGCTCCAAAAATACATAGATAAAAAATACATAAAAAATACATAAAAATACATCCATAGAAATATATAGCAGAACATACATAATTAGACTAGAATAAAATATAAACATCAACTAGATAAGAAAAATAAAAAGTGTTGAAAAATGGTAGAAGTAAAATATAAAAGCAACTAAGAACAATATCCAAACACACCCGTGGAGACAATAATTCAACTGCTGCAAAAAGATGGTAAAAGCAGGTTTAATTCCCAAACGAATCCTTTAGCACAGAGAAAAAACACAGTGGAGACAGCTTTCGTCTGGACAATTCCAGGCTTTATCAAGTCAGAGTAAAAACAAACTGTGAAAGCACTACCTATATACCTAAATCACATGCTTAAATTGATTGTTAATTAGACAAAACAAGCTAGTAGAGAATAATTTAAAGACATTTACCATTTCCTTTTAGCTTGTTACTAAAAGTCTATTGGCATGTAAATGTTTGTGTAAACCAAAATTGATTTCATATACAAATATATTAAACATATACTGTACAATAACACATTTTCTTAAAACATTACATTTAAAAACTTTTAAAAACAACATTTAAGCCTACGAGTATAGCATAAAACTGTAATAGACAACGAAATGTTGTCTGTACACCAAACAACCAAACTGTCAGCTACTGAATTTGTTGTATAAAATGTCAACCTATATTAAAAAATGTGTGTGTTATAAGCTATAATCTGGCTCTTCTAAGTTTGAGAACTGGCCCTATGCTTAGCGCCTCATTCATGCCAGGTATACTGCTAGCATCAAGCCTAAGCTGCCAGATTAATTCCTTAAATTCCAGGGTGGATTCCCAGTCTCCACCCCTACTACTTGATGAACTTGTTCAAGCACCATAAAAGCAAGTTTGAAATTAGGGCAACCAAGGGAATGTTTATAGAATGCTACTATCTTTCTTTTTACCTATATCATAGATATGCTCATATATGCTTCCTAAATTCCCTTTCAGTTTTTCCTATATAAAAGCACAGGTCAAGCAATACCCAATGTATACCACACCTTCGTGTTACAAGTGTAGTGACCGTGTGGTTTCAAGTTTGTTTTACGCTTTAAGATATAGATGGTTACTATTGATAATAAAAGGGCACTGTTTGCACGCGTCGCATTTAAAGGTGCCATTCCTTTGTTGAGTTGTCATACAAGTAGTGATATGTCTTTGCTCAAACACCTCTTTTAAATTACTTAATTCTTTTTCTAACAAAAGCTGGTCTCTTTGGAATCAAGTTTTTAAATTCATCATTGGTTTGTAACACAAACCAGAACTTATTGATTGTGTTCTCTATCTCCCTTGAATTCTCAGAAAAAGTATAAATAAAATAGCTAGAATTCTCCTGTGCTTGTGTGCTGGAGGGCCTTGGGATGGGGATACCAACATCATTGTTCCCAAACAATGGTGTATATAACGAGTCCCTTTTACTAAGAATCTCATGGATAAGGTTATTCACCAAATAATCCGGATAACCTCTCTCTGTAAACATCACCCTAAGGTTGTTAGCTTCAGCAATGAAATCAGGCAATCTGCTACACATAACCTTAAGGAATTAATCTGGCAGCTTAGGCTTGATGCTAGCAGTATACCTGGCATGAATGAGACGCTAAGCATAGGGCCAGTTCTCAAACTTAGAAGAGCCAGATTATAGCTTATAACACACACATTTTTTTAATATAGGTTGACATTTTATACAACAAATTCAGTAGCTGACAGTTTGGTTGTTTGGTGTACAGACAACATTTCGTTGTCTATTACAGTTTTTATGCTATACTCGTAGGCTTAAATGTTGTTTTTAAAAGTTTTTAAATGTAATGTTTTAAGAAAATGTGTTATTGTACAGTATATGTTTAATATATTTGTATATGAAATCAATTTTGGTTTACACAAACATTTACATCCCAATAGACTTTTAGTAACAAGCTAAAAGGAAATGGTATATGTCTTTAAATTATTCTCTACTAGCTTGTTTTGTCTAATTAACAATCAATTTAAGCATGTGATTTAGGTATATAGGTAGTGCTTTCACAGTTTGTTTTTACTCTGACTTGATAAAGCCTGGAATTGTCCAGGCGAAAGCGCTTGTCTCCACTGTGTTTTTTCTCTGTGCTAAAGGATTCGTTTGGGAATTAAACCTGCTTTTACCATCTTTTTGCAGCAGTTGAATTATTGTCTCCACGGGTGTGTTTGGATATTGTTCTTAGTTGCTTCTCATTTTTCACGAGTTTTGTTCCTGTAAAATATAAAAGCAAGAGACATTATTTGAAGGAGAGAAACAGTAGAATAATATAGATTACTGATATATGTATGAGTTGTCGCCTCACAGCAAGACGTTATGCCATTCGATTCTGAGCTAGAGCGTCTTCTGTGTGGAGACATGTGTGAATGCGCATACCTTCGTTGAAGGTTGTGCGTCAGGGCTGGCAAACTCGGCACTTAAAAAAATCTACTGCCAATCATTAGCGGACTGGAGTTCCGCTGTGGCGACCCCTAACCAGGAAAAGCCAAAAGACACAAACAAATGAACTGATATATGTATGAGGAAAATAGAAAAAAAAAAGAGATGTGATAAGAAGGTGTAGTGAAAAAAAAGGTGGCTCATGAATTTTTTTCTTTACCTGCTTCCCCTGCCCTGGCTTCCAGCCAGAAGATTTCTGAGGTTCATGACTTCTACCACCCCCATACTTCCCTGGGAGAAGCTTCATATGAAAACGTTTTAATGGTATCTTAGATTAGTGCGTCTTCAACACTGCCACACACCAGACTATCTGGTTCCCCTACTGCCTTGTCTCAGACTGGAACTGCACTGGTAGATTCTTTCATATCTACCTCAATACTACAATAAATACTCAATGCATGTTTTCATTATATAAATGTTTCAAACTATGTTTATGTAACTCTTTACACCACTTATGTAAAAAAGAAAAAAAAAATATTGTGCTGTCCAAGAGAACACATTGTTTAACTGTTTTGGGTATCCATTATTGCCTAACTTGTGAAGTTAATGTGTCAACATATAGTGTATAACTGTTTCTTTTACTTTAAGCAACAACTGCCTACTGTGCTTCTTGGAGCCGGAGTCATGGCTAAAAATAGTCATCTGACCAGTCCACCCACTTGGTAATCAAATAATAATAAATGCATACATAAATAATCAGTTTGTGAATGGCACACTGGCATTTTTTTACTACTTAAACTTAAAGCATCGGTACAAGTCTTGATCAGTAAGTATCTATTTAGGGGTACCCACTACAGAGAATAATAGTGCCAGTTCTCTGGCAATAGAGTTCGTGTAATGCCTAGCATCTGAAAATTTTGTAGCACAGTCTATTATGAATGGTATATATGGATGCCACTTAGTAGATTTTACAAATGGCCCCACAATGTCCACAACATTACACTCAAAGGTTTTTCTATAACTGATATTTGAGTCACTGCACTCTTAAATGCAGGATTTGGTGCAGTTTTCTGAAATTCTGGACAAAAAGCAAATAAAGGTTCTGCTTCTTTCATTCTACAAGGCCAAAATAACATTCTTGCCGTAGTTTGTGTCTTTAACTCAGGTGACCTCTTAATAAGTGTCTATTCTCTAATTTCATTATTAGTGTCCTATCACGTTTTGGCACTAACAATTGATGTGGAATGTCCTCCTTATGTTTATTTACTGTATATAAGGGATTGTCTTTAACTGAAACTAGGGGTAAGAAATAACCAAAACATCTTGCTCACTACATTCCCCTATAATCTTAGTTCTATTCTATATTGCCCTTCTTAAGGTACCATCTTCCTGATGGAAATGTGTCACCTTTAAACCTATGAATCTATGGATACTTTCTTCATTAGCTTGAGCTGGAAACTATAGCCACAATGGCAGTGGGGCTTCTCCTGTCTCTCCTATATTTTTATCTACACTGGCTGGCGTCAGACATAAATCTCCTTCTGCGTTAATTTTTCTGCAGTCTGTGTAATCCTCCCACGGGTTTCCTTTTTCCTTAGCTTGCTGTTTCCCTTTGATTAAAATGGCTCTCCATTTTCCTACCTATATCACTTTTAGTGCTCACTACCATTTCCTTGCTTTGAAGGCCCACAGTTAAGTGCCCTTCTTTTTATTTTGTCCAGTCTGTTTTTTAAGTCTGCGTACAGATATCTGTATCGTATTGATTTTTTTTTTCAATTCCTACTCTTACATCTCTTACAACACTGGGTTTCTTTTCACCCATCACTGAATACATTTCTAGTAGTACACAGGCTCCATGTTGCCATGCAAATCTAATTAAATTGTAGTCCCTTGTATAGCTTCTATGTTAATTCCCTTCTCCTGGTTTTGTTTCTGAATTTGTATAAGGATGTCACTGTTCTGCTCACCCACTCCTATAGCTGAAGGGTCCATTAAACTGTTGATTTACCTTATTATTATTATTAGGCATATCAATTTGCCACATAGTGTCTATACATGCGTCACCTTAGCACATATTCCACAGTGCTTTAAACTTGGGTAAATATTTTGCTATTGTAACATGATGTATCAAATCAAAAGAAATATCTACATGATGCAAAAGTTTTCCTCAAACTATTTTAATCTCCACGTGTGTGACTGGATATTCCTTTTATCACCATGACTACATATTACCTCCATCTTTTGTTTGTTACTAATCTTATCACTCCATACATGGGAACGTTTAAAAGTATAATCATACTTCCAGAGTCCAGTAAAGTTTGTACTTATCTCCCATTAAAAATGTACCACACCTTGCTAGCTTGCTCAAAATGTACCACACCTTTCTAGCTTGCTTATAATACAATAATACAATGTCACTTCAATAATTTGGGTCTATATTAGATCCACGAACGCTTAAATGTTCGAATCTCTAAAGGTCGACCTTTAGAGATCGAATAGTTAAGCATTCAAATTTCTTGAAAAATTAAAAAAAAAAATCACAACTGAAAAAAAAAAACACTAAAGGGTTTAAGCAGAGGGCAAGCCCCCCTGCACTCCCCATGTGGGTGGCTGCACCCCCCACACCCCCGGCTACTTAAATATACCAACTTCAAGATCACACTACATTGTAGGGAATGGGAAATTCCCCCATTCCACACTGTAGTTCACTGAAGTGCGATCTTGGAATTGGTATATTTAAGTAGCAGGGGTGTGGGGGGCACAGCCCTCCATGTGGGGGGTGCAGGGGGGCCTTCCCCTTGCTTAAACCCTATCCTTGTATTTTTTTTTTACAACTTTGCGTTGGTGCAGCGGTTAGCGTTGTCACCTCACAGCAAGAGGTTTTCCCATTCGATTCTTGGCTGTAACGCCTTCTGTGTGGAGTCTGCATGTCCTCCCCACAGTTGAGTGACATTAAAGACATGCAGGTAGGTGCGAGCATTAATGATTTCCACAATGCCATTCCAACCACCAAAACTGTCCAATATGCAGATGACTCTACTCTGATCTTCTATGCCTCCAACCAATTTGAACTCAAATCACTAAACTTAATCTGCCTTATCAACCACTGAAAATGGATGCTCCAAAACCACCTCTCACTCAACGCTAACAAAACAAAAATCCTCCTATTTACTCCCTCCAAAGCCATTCCCATTGATAAAAACTCATTTCAAATTACCAGCCTCAACAACTCTATCACTGATTTTGTTCCCTCCGTCAAACTCTTGGGGGTCACCATTGATGAACACCTAAAATTCAACACCCATCAAGAAAACCCACATAAAACTCTGCCTACTCTACAGGAATAATCACTAGCTCTCTCCCTCCACTAGACTGACCCTGGCCACTACCTATCTTCTCCCATCTCTTTTATATGGTGCTCCACTACTTACTATCTATCTTCCACTCACCTCCAAACTAGAAATATGCTACAACAAAATCTCCAGGTTTACCACAAAAGCAAAAGCCTCCTCTCACCATTGCTCCTCCCTACTAACTCTAAACTGGCTTGAACTCCCAAATCAACTAGACTTCCTTCAAATTGTCTCAGCCCACAAGTTAATATTTCAACCCACCAGCTGCCCTTCTTTATCTAATATCCTCCTACCTTATAGCCTCCCAAGACCCCTTAGATCCACTCATCAAAACCTTATTACCATTCACAAACCTAAGCGCCCTGCTGGTCAACTTTTAGTCTCCTACACCCTAGCTAAAAAATGGAATGCCTTGCCCTCCACTTTGAGGGCCTGTGACAACCTAAACACCTTCAAAAGACTACTCCACTCCTACCTATTTCTTCACAGAAGATGTAACTGCATTCCTCTCCCCACACCTCCCAACCTCCCCTCTTCCCTTTCTCCTGGCTAACCTTCTTCCCTTCTAAACCTCTCACTTATAATATATCTTCTTATTTGAATGCAATTTATTTGAATATTTTCCTATTGCTATTTCAATTTGTTTATGTAACTTACAATGTGATACTTCTATATGTTATGTAAGTTGTTATGCTGAACTTTGCTGCTTAACAAAAATGAAAATTATATACTTTATGTAACTTATTATGTGGAGCTTTTCTCCCCGGGCCTCCACTGAAACGGGCTCTCGAGCCCAGTGGACCTCCCCGGTCACCAAACTGGAATAAATAAAATAAATAAATAGTGAAACCAGATTGTTACCTGTATTTTCTGATTTCCAACCAAACACATCATCTAAGTACAGAGAAACGATACAAGTTTTGGTACTGAATTTGCTGCCATCCCAGATAATTACCAGCATTTTAGAAACTCAACCTATAGTGCATCTCCCAAATTGCAGGGCAGCAACAAAACATAAGTATTTTAGGAAGAAACATTAGTACTTTCAAAACCTCCACAGGAAAAACTCAAACATCTTAAACATTTAGCAGCAAAGAACTGTTACTTTGCAATTTCTGAATCAAACTCCCCAGGCATATACAGTGGATATAAAAAGTGTACACACCCCTGTTAAAATGACAGGTTTTTGTGATATGAAAAATGAGACCACAATAAAGCATTTCAAACATTTTCCCACCTTTAATGTGACCTATAACCTGTACAATTCAATAGAAAAACAAATATGTTAGGGGGAAAATATAAACAATAAAAAACATACAATAAGCTGGTTGCATAAGTGTGCATACCCTTAAATAATACTTTGTTGAAGCACCTTTTAATTTAATTACAACATTCAGTCTTCTTGGGTACACACCTGCCATCAAGTAAAGAGACTCTGCTTAACCCCAAATAAAGTTCAGCTGTCCTAGTAGGATTTTCCTGACATTTACTCAGCTGCCTGCTACAGCAAAAGCCAAGGTTCTCATTTTTTATATCACAAAAAACAGAGATGTGTACACTTTTTATATCCACTGTACTACCAGGGTCACCTCTTTAACCACACTGGGTCCGAATAGATAGATGAAAAGTCACAAACAAAGCAGAGTAGTGGTGCTGAAATTTAATTCATAAAGTCTTGGTGAGTACCTTCATGAGGTGGACCCTGTTTTTCACAAAATCTCACCAAGGCGACACTGATATATAGACAGTATTTATACAGCATATATGATGGACAGAAGTAGGTCAAAAACTAAAAATGATAGCTGGGTGCACAAGATCCATGATAAAAAAGTGACCAACCCTGGTATGCGCACCAGTGCCAGGACTGGAAAAAATGACAACATAAAATCCTCAAAATATGGAAGCATTCCTGAAATGGGGCCAGGCCAGGCCCAGGGCGGAGGTTGCCCCCCCTGTTGTAGAAGGAGGTAGCAGTCCACAAAACCACAAAACCTGATAGGCCAAATAAGAGCCATAAAGATGACAGAGTGGACTATTGAGGATAAGAAAGAAATTGTATTGTTACTATTATGCAAAAAGCCCAGAATTTTCAGACACAAGATATACAAAAAGATCTATCAATTAGAGAAAAGAAAAATACTTCCACAGGAAAAACTGTCAAAAGCTTCAAATAAAAACGTGCATTAATTAATTCAACAGATTTTGGAAAAATACTATATAGATCAAGAAACTATGATATGTTTGGAAAAAGAAGCATCTGAGGAAGTGCAAAAATGTAAACAACAAAATCTAGATATTCCTGAAAAGTATAAAAAAAGAAATATGGACATGGAAAACAGATATTTGATATGGTACAATATTTATGCAAAGGAAAATGCCAAATTAATCAATATAAAGAAGACAGCCCCAAAGATATTCAAAGACAAATATAGGCAAAGGTATCCAGATATGGAAAGCTTCACAATAAAAAAAAGATAATATCACAAAAGATGGAACACAGAAAAGATTAGTAAAGCAGAAGTTAAAAAAAAAGTTGAAGTTATGGAGTGCCTGCGAAGTGAAGGATTTGATGTAGAAGGTCTAACACAGATTATATCACAGCATGATGGAACGAGTCCCAAAAGTGAGGAGAAACAGAAAAATCAAGAGACATCTGAAGAAGAAACATGGACATGGGAAAGAAAGAGACACTTAATATGATGTAATATTTATGCAAAGGAGAAAGCAAAACTAACCAATACAAAAAGAGCAGCACCAAATATCTTAGTACAGAAATAAAGGCAAAGGAATCCAGATATGGAAAATTTTACAATACAAAAAATAAGAAGACAAATAAATAGAAATTGAGGTTGTGGGGCACCTGCAAAGTAAAGGATTCAGTGTAGAAAATCTAATGCAGAAAGTGCCACAACAGGATAGAGCAATGGATATCCAAATTAAGGGGGAACCAGTGGAAAAGGAAGCAATTGGTCAGGTGCCATATCAAGACAGCTTAGAGCTTTCCACAGGAAGCCAGTATAAAAGCTCACTTGAAGCTAGACAGCAAGAGAGGGAACAGGAAACTGTGGAGACTCTGATGCAGTCAATGTTGAGGAGTGATAGGCCAGTGAGTTCCCATATGACAGAGCAACAGATGGCACAGGATGAAATTGAAGAGAAGGTGCCACAGGAAGATGTTATATAACTTCTATAGAATGCCATCAGGAAATGGAAAACAAGGGATGTGCCCTCAGCTTGGAGTAAAATGAGCTAAGAGAAGAGTCGCTTGATTTAATAGAAACAGATAGATATACTGAGATCAATGAAAGAAATAGACTGCAGAAGGGCAATAAAACCCCAAAAGTTAGAAGTCTGATAAAACAAATAAACACAGTAATTACGACTGTCCATAGAGTTCCATGTGATATAATGGAAGTAAACAGGATATATTACTGTGCAGCTAAATTAATAACTGATAAAGTTCTATCACAAGAACACAGGGCAGTGAGGGAAAGGACGGGGAGATATCTAATACCATTATGGAAGTATCAAATAGAGAAAAATATAAAGCAATTAAGACAAGAAGTGTCACTGTTAGAAGATTATAGAAAAGGAACCAGATCAACAAAAATACTAAGACAGATGTGATAAATGCAATGCTCAGTATTAAAACAGACCAGGATCTATCATGCATTGTCACAAATAAACTAAAAATGTCAGCGCAGGCAGGAAAAACTTAGAAGATACACATATAAATATAAAGGAAAAGTACAAAGTAAGCAATTTATTAATGACCCAAAAAAGTTTTATAGAGAACTGGAAACAAGGTAAAAGGAATTGAAAGACTGCCAAAAAAGGAGAACTAGATACATTTTGGAGAAGTATCTATGAAGATCCTGTGGAATATAAAGATGCTAAATGGATAGAAGAAGTAAAAGAAAGAATAAGAAGTTTAAAGGTACAGGATATGAAATAGGATGAAGTAAAAGCCAGAGAGATTGAAACAAAGTTAAGAAAAGCCTCTAATTGGAAAACCCCAGGCCCAGATGCAGTACCTAACTTTTTGCTTAAAGTATTAACTTCTTTCCACGGGGATTTAGCCATGAATAAGAACTATTTATATGCATGCTCTGAACAGACACCAACCTGGGTAACAACAGGAAAAACAAGGATCCTACTTATGAGTGAGCCTGCAAGCTACCCTAAAAATTATAACCAATAACGTGCTTTCTGACGACAAATAAACTATACACGGGAACTGATGCTGGCAGAGTTTAAAGTCATTTAGAAGAAAACTCAGTTATGGCAGTAGAACAAAATGGCAAGAAAAGAAAGTCATACGGCACAAAGGATCATCTGTTGTTAAATAAAGTCATAGTGGTGAACTGTAAAAAGGGGAAGAAATGAAGTATGGCATCGACTGACTACAAAAAAAGTATTTGATATTATCTCACATTCATGGATAAACAAATACTTAAATTATATAAGATACACCCTACACTGATTGACTACAGTACAGTAACCATGAAACAGTGGCAGACCATTTTGCAATTAAGCCATGAAAAAGGACATTTTTTTATCCCAGGGATAAAAATTAAAACAGGGATATTCCAGGGTGTGTCACCGTTGCTAGGCTGCCTTGCCCTTAACCCATTAAGCTGTTTACTTAAAAGCTTAGGCCATGGCTATAATTTGGCTCCTAGAAAACAACAAAGTCTAAAGACTACTCATCTTCTCTTCGCCGATGATTTAAAACTGTATAGCCCATCAGATGAACTGAAAGCACAGCTGCAGGTTGTCAAAACATTTTCAGATGATATAAGAATGTCGTAATCTCAAAAAGACAAACTAAGAAATCCAATTGAAGAAGAACCAAAACTGCTCCAGGATACAATTTTATTGAAATAAAACCAAACTCAAGGTTAAGCACTTTTGTTTCAAGTAGTGGAACTTCATCAGAACATCTTCACTCAATTACAGTTTATATATTCAAAACACACCAATGAAAACCAAAGTAAAAATCACATGACTTACAGGCCCATAAAAATAAAAGGCTTACTAAAAATTACATATAACTTCTTAATTTTAAAACAGGTGCTACAGAACATCATCATTTAAATCTGGGGGAGACAAAGCATCCAACCAAATTTGTCATTTTAATTCTTGTAAAGTGAGGTGTTCATCAATAATTCTCCCCTGAATATCCTTTTTAACCTGCTGTATAACCATAAAACTAAACCTGTGGGTGGGATTAACCCTAACATGCCTATATAGGACATTAGTTGTTTCCTTATATCCAAGTTAATATTAAAACAGTCTTTTTCAGTAATAAAACTACATTGAAAACAATGACTGCACTGATAGATGCCATTTCTTCCTAACCACTTCCCCAAGACTTTGTTTTTGAGAAACTATTTTAAGGACTTATTCTTCCTGTAAACAATATAGGGTCTTGGTCCAAATTTTTCAAATAAAAGGGGGTCAGAAATAAGCAAGGGTCAATGTCTATTTAGCACATTTGCTATTGCATGACTGCCTAAAATATAGGTGGAAATAAAGGAATAATTCATCCCTTTTGTAATCTTGGCTGTCCTTAGATATAAAGTTGGGGTGGGATCTTTCTTGATCCTACTTTGTACCCAAAATTGGGGTAAACACCTAAACTTCTTTTAGTTGTCACTTTCATTTTTATGTCCTGAAGAAACCCAGATGGATAGCCTCTGTTCAAAAACATCTCTAATAGAATGTCAGATTCTAAAAGAAAAGTAGCTTTTTTCAAAAATCATTTGAGCAAGCCTAACCAGTTGGCCTTTTACCACAGACTTTTTTGATGTTGGGGTTGCCAACTCGAGTAATGCAAATAGTTATTAGAGAAGGTAGGCTTGCAAAAAATTGTAGAAGCATAACAATTCTTTGAACATTCTTACTTAGTAAACATCAAGAAAAGAAATTTGATTATTGTCATAGTGGTAGGTAAATTTTAAGAAAAATCAACTGTTGCATTAATATAGGTCAAAAATTCTTGAAGTTTCTCCTCTGTTTGGACCCACAATCTAAACATATTGTCCAAAAATAGAGTGTATAGGGTTCTAACATTCCCTCCAGGAACTGCTCCTCTCATTCTGACATAACTAGATTGGCAAACGTGTGTACAGGCTGCACCCATGGCCACACCACTTGCTTGTCTAAACAAATTGAGCTTCAAAATGTAGGAAATTGTACTTCAAAACTTTAGTAAGTGCAATTAATGCATACACTCTACTGTCACTAAAGGTACCAGATTTTAATAATTGGTTCTCAAACTAGTTAAGACCTACATCATGGGGGACACCCTAAATAAATTTGACACATCAGTAGTTACAAAGTAACATTCTGGATTAAAAACAATTGTATTTATCAAACTCAAAAAATGCCAAGAATCTTTGCAAATTTGGGAAATGTTGGATAAATAGGTCTTAGTCACTAGGTCCAAAAAGTTTGCAATAAAATAAGTTTTGGACCTTTTTCCATCCACTATCGGTATGAAGGGTGGCTGTTGCATATTTTTATGTAACTTGGGTATACCGAAAATATTGGCTACTATAGGTTTGTCATTAGACATATACTCATATTCAGATTTTAAAATAGAACCCTCTAGTCACCACTTCTGCCTGCTTGTTGTTCTATTTTGTATTTGACAAGGAGACATCGACTCATCATCACCTTCTGCACTTGCCTTGCTGTGTCCTGGTTCTCCAGATCTTCTGCAGAAGTCCTGAGGAGTGTGAGACAGCAATGGAACAGAAGGAAGGCATGCCATAGACCAGCTATGGTGAAGGTGAAGAGAATAAGGGTGTAGTAACCTACTTGCAAATTGTCCAGAAATTCAAAGACTGATGCAAACATTTTGGCAGGCATGCTCCTAGTGCTGCTCATGGAATAAAGTATTTTGCACATCCCCTGGCATTATTCATGACTGAGACTAAAGGGTATCTTCGGTGACCAGTAATAATTAATGAATATCTGCCTTAGCAAGTCGTCTGTTGCTAGACACATCCAGCAACATCCCTAGATATGTTTCCATGCTCCAGTAAAGATGGTTCTCTCATACCTGGTTCAGATACTGGAACAGCCAAAGAGGACATGGCTGATCCATGGCTCACAGTGGCTAAAAGGACTACATCAGAGGGAGCCGAGAGATTTTGTGTCCCATGAATGTGGAACCTTGATGGAGTCTTTACCAGGGTTAATTCATTATGGAGACTATTCCAGAGACATGCATGTCTTTTCATCATAAGGGGATTATTTCCAACTTTTTAAGCTAAGTGCTACTCAAACTTGAGTGTGTCATTGGATCCGACATTTTGACTCTTGGTTTGGATAATTCAATTATTGTACAAACATTTTTTGGTTTGGGTATTAAGCCTCAACTGTTGGGGTTAATTTTTGTTACTTTGTGGTACTACATGATCACGCCAAACCACGGCCATTTTTGAATGAGGTTTATGTATTACGGAGATCATTTATGACATATGTTTACTACAAAGGAACATTTCATAACTTGTTTAGAGGTTTACTCCCAAGTTTGGTGTACATTAACAGATTTTTCTATACTTTTGGTTAGGTTTAAATGATGCTGATGGGTTCACCTTATATTTTTATAGATTTCTGGCTATATTTATTCTAACGAGGAAAATAATTGATGTTTGACCTGATCATTTGTTTAAAAATCATGAAGGATCGATTGAATGTTTGTTATACTTTGTATTCATCACTGTTAATCATTTTTTTGCTGATTGTGTTTGTTTAAACACTCACTCTCTACTCCTACACCCACCCCCTAATAACTAACACTACACCCAATACCTTTCCAAATAATCCCTCCTCACTGGCACACCTCCACCAAACTTCAAGCCATACCATTACAGTTATGGCATGCTCACCTTACCCTCACTCATACTGCACTCCATTACAAACTACTGTCCCTACTCATATGCCTCTCCACAATGACCATTTTAGTTCATATCTACATTCACCCATCAAACTTAATGACCCAAAGTCCCCCACTCTACCACTTCCCACTCCAATCCTTTGTAAACCAGCAATCACAGCCCCATTCAGTCATAGCCAAAACAGTTTTCAAATCATCTCCCCTATCCACTATGCTCCACACTGCAAAAAACAGCCATGCCTCCAATTCCACAACCTAATGATGTCATACCTAAGAACAATTACTAATATAGCAGCCCAGCTACTACTTGGAGGTGATATTCACCCTAACCCAGAACCAATAACAAATATAAACAACAA
The DNA here is from genome assembly GCF_019279795.1 of Protopterus annectens. Lineage (NCBI taxonomy): Eukaryota > Metazoa > Chordata > Ceratodontiformes > Protopteridae > Protopterus > Protopterus annectens. The sequence continues at coordinate 1,767,948,272 of NC_056744.1, forward strand.
ACCATGCTCCCAACCACCACTTAAACAAAAACTCAATGACCTACTAATACTCAATTTAAACATTCGCAGTAGTATGAACAAAATAGAAGAACTGCACTCAGCCATTGCCCTATATGACCCAGACATACTGCTAATAATTGAGACATGGTTTAAACCACATATCAAGGACAACTCCATAACCCCTCCCAGATACATCATCTTAAGAGTAGCCAGACTACACAAAAAAAGGTGGAGGTATAGCCATAGTTTATAAAATCAACTTAAAACTCCAACTTCTCCAACAGGAACCCCCCCCAACTCCAAAAACACCGAAACCATAAGTGCCAAACTAAATATAACAGGTATCTATATACCCCCAGGAGACAACCTAGCCACATTAGAGTCAATACTACTACACTGGGCCTCCCACACCCTCTCCCAAGAAACCATACTCCTAGGCTATGTTAATATCGACTGGAACTCCATCCACTCTCCAACACCCACCAACCACATAAACCTATATACTTTTACCCAACTCAATCACCCACATGCATCTATAAGTCCTCAAAAAGAGAATCCATACTTGACTGGGTCCTCACAAACCAGCCTAACACTGCCCTTCAGTGTGGAACACTTCCTAACTCTTTAAGTGCACAAACCAAAAAGAATCACTGTTCCAATGTTCACCAAAACACCAAAAATACAGAACAGATGGAAGAGGCACAAATCCGTAATCCACACGAATTCCTTTATTAAAACGACTCTTCAGTCCAATAAAACGCAGAAACAATAAGTTTGACTATACAGTCCACTAACACGATTACACCAGCACTGTGTTTTCATTTAAACCACTTCATCAGATGGAGACAAATGCATACTTACACAAAAACCACTCCTTATATATTCATCAAAATAATTAAACAATTAGTTAATTAAAGGGAACAAGATACTTAAACATTTAAAGGGGTAAGACTTATAATGCATACAACACATACATTAAAATATATTATAATGGATTCCCCCCACACTGACCTGATACATTAATGGATTAATAAATTAATAGTCAAAATTTAATAAAAACTTTATAATAACTTAATCTAATAAAACAAACTAAATTCTTTAATACAACTAGCAAAAGCATTACAGCTTGTGGTATCCTATACTACCAACACTTCATAATGTAAACTGATTTTAATACACATTTAAAATAAGATAATATAGAAAAAAATAATAAAAAAACATAAAATGAAATCACTTAAAGCTTAGCTGATCTCAGCTTGAGTACAGGTGCTAAAGAGATGGCATCATTTAGACCTGGAGGTTTATTCGCCTCCAAGGAAAGCTGCCACAACAGCTCTTTATACTCAATTGAAGTTTCCCATAGCCCACCTCTCACATCCTTTTCCACTACTTCCAACACAAAGAAGTTAAATTTAGCTTCCTGGAAAATTAATTTATGTCGGTATAAAGTATTATTAGTACATTTTGTTTTTATCTCATAGTAATGCTCATAAATTCTATTTTTTAACTTTCTTTCCGATTTCCCTATATAAAATGCATCACAATGATCACACAAACCTAAATAAACTATCCCAGAGGTGTGACAGTTTGCAAAATATTTGCTCTGGATCAGTCTGTCCCTGCTCTCTAAAAAAATTGTTTGCTTAGTACAAATAAACAGGCATTGGGAACACCTTCCACATTTAAAGGTTCCTAGTTTCCCTTCCTTAACTTTTTTCTTACCATATTTACCCTCCAGAATAGTCTTTAAGCTTTTGCCCCTTCTATATGTACATTTCAAAGGTTCTTCAAAGATACATTTCAAATCTGAAATCTGACCAAACCTACACCATTCTTCCTCCAAAATCTTCCTAATTCTAGGTGCACTGCCATTATAATCAACTACAAAATTGCCTGTACCCTCACTGTTAAGCTTTATAGATTTCATCTCATTCAAGACAAAATTTGAACCCAAAATGGGTTTAAATTTGTCATATCTACCTTCCCTAACTTCTCTTTCTATAGGCTGAATAAGATCTTTAGGGTAGCCTCGATCCATAAACATATTGTGCAAAATCTTACATTCATCCTCAAAATCACTCTCCCTTGATGTCATACGGCTACCCCTCACATATTGTCCCTTAACAATACCTTTTTTCTGATGGTAAGGGTGAGCACTATTAAAAGCCAAATAAGAATTCGAAAATGTTGGCTTTCTAAAAATCTTAGAATAAAAACAACCCTCACTTTTGCCAATAGTAATATCCAAATAATTAAAAAATTCTTTATCCTTATTATAAGTAAATTTTAAAAAATCAGTGGATTCTGAGATATACTTAAAAAATTCTAAAAATTCTTCCATCGTGCCCACCCATAAAAAGCACATATCATCCAAGAAACGCTTGTAAAATTTCCAATTATGGGCATATTTTGAATTAATAATAAATTTTTCTTCCCAAGCTGTTAAAATAATATTAACATATGTGGGGGCACATCTTGCACCCATCCCTACTCCCTGAATCTGCTTAAAAAATTCTCCCTCATAATGAATAAAGTTGTTGTTTAAAACTAATTCCATAAAAACTAGGATCAAATAAAATTCATTACTATTAAATTTACCATAATTTATCAGGGCTTCTTCAAACCACATCATCCTCTCATTATGGGGTATAGATGAAAAAAGGTCCACTATATCAATAGTTATTAAAGTAATATTGTCATCATACAAATCCTGAGTTATACTACGCAAAAGGTCCCAAGAGTCTTTAACAGTCCCCTAGCCTCCCATAGATAAAGACTTTAGCTTTACATCCAACCATCTCGCCAGTGGTGCAGTAACTGAGCCCTCCGAAGCAACAATAGGTCTCAAAGGGGAGTCTTCCAAGTCTTTATGTACTTTTGGTATCCCAAAAATAGAGGGGACCTCAGGTTTCTCAACGTGAAGGTATTTAAAAGTTTCAACATCAATAGAGCATTCCATAAGCAAGTCATTTAAAACCACATATATATTTTTTTTTACTGTTAAAGACTCTTGGGACCTTTTGCGTAGTATAACTCAGGATTTGTATGATGACAATATTACTTTTATAACTATTGATATAGTGGATAGGGATAAGGCTTGGAAAACCCGGCACCAACACAAAACACTCACAACTAGGCAAGTATACCTTGAACTCAGAAACAAGACTAAGAAACAAGTTAAGACTGAAACAAAATTACTACAATTCCCTACAAAGAAAATTTAGTAACAACCCAGAAAAATTCTGGGCCACAGTTAACATCCTCCAACCTGGTAAAGCAACAACTCCACCACCCAATATAAATGGGTCAAATACACATATAGCCTCCACTTTCAACGACTACTTTACTTTTTCTATTCTTAACCTAATAAACAAAACTAACCCCAACAACCTCCTCCAACATCCCACACAACAGCCTAAGTCTATCCCCTTCTCACTTAAACTAGTACCAATATATAGTATCCAAAAACTCTTAGCAAAACTCAAACCAACCACCCTTGCTGCTGACAGTCTCCCAGCCAAATACCTCCAAATAGCATCTGCAGCCATAGCCTACCCAATCACACTACTAATAAATAGATCTATCACTGAACACACTGTTCCAACCTTGTGGAAAATCTCCTACATCATCCCCCTCCACAAAGGAGGTTCATCCACCGACCTCTCCAATTATCGACCCATTGCTATCCTCTCACCACTATACAAAATCCTAGAAAGATGTATTCACCATCAACTCTTCAAAAACCTTCTCTCTAACAACCTCCTATCCAATTCCCAACATGGCTTTCGCCCATCCCACAGCACCACCACCGCTCTAATTAACTTCACCACAACAAACTCCTAATCTGCCTCACCGATCTCAGCCTTGACAGTCCCACCATACAGTGGTTTAAAGGCTGTCTGGACAATCGCCGACAATCTGTCAAATGGACTAACTGCCTATCCCATTCATTACCAGTCACAGTTGTTGTACCCCAAGGCTCCATCCTAGGCCTCCTCCTGTTCAACATCTTTACAAATCAACTCCACTCTGCAGCTACAGGTGCCAAAGTTGTCCAATAGGCTGATGATACAACCCTAATCTGCTCTGCATCCAACATTAAACTTCTACAACAAAAAACCCAGCAATCCTTCACTGAACTAGAATATTGGCTTAATAATTCCGAATTAATATTAAACCCAAAGAAAACACAGCTTATGCTGTTCCACCCTACCAAAACCCAGGATGTTACCTTCTCCATATCCTCAGGTAATAGGACTCTCATCACCCCACTACCAGAAGCTAAGTTACTTGGATTCACCATTAACCAACAACTAAAGTACAACAAACACATATCCCTCACTGTCGCCAAAGTCCACAAAAATCTAGGGACCCTATATCGCTGCGAACGATACCCAACTTCAGAAGCTAGAATCACCATAGCCAGAACCCACCTGCTAGCAACTATCCTATATGCATGTCCAGTACTAACAAGCCTAAATAAAACTGACCTTAACAAACTCTCCACATGCTATAACAGAATCGCCAGATTCACTGCCAAAACCAGTTCACGGTCCCCAAACTGCCAAAATGCCAGTAACTCCACAAACTGCTTTTATTCCACAAACAAGATAAACGTTAAACGCTGCCAGCGTTTTTCGTTCTGAATAGTATCAAAACTTCATCAGACAACAGCTAGCTAATTACTTACAGTTTTTATATACGTATTCCAAACAATTAAAACCATTAATTTAATTAATTAAGGAATAAATCTGCTTTTGCTCCAACTTTTAAAGGAACATTACACATATATGCCATGTAAAAAAATATATATGTATATAATCATCCTACTGACATAAGAAAAGCTTATTACAGTTATATAAAAGAAAATAAAACTACTATGAACACCTTATTGTGTCTAACCTAAGTAATTTTTATAACTATTTAAAAACATACATGTTTTCCTAAATTTTGCTAATGTAAGCTGTTTTAAAATAAGCATTATTACTAATATAGAAAAACAATTCTAAAATAATTTTAAAAATAGTTTTAAAAACTAATATAGAGGGACAATTCAACAATGAAGTGACTGACAATCAAGTCCATTTATCGCATCAAATTTTTAATTTTTAAAATACATGCTATTGAGCAAAACTCATTTATGCCTGGTTCTCTATTAGCTGCCAGGCGTAATTGCCAAATTAGCTCTTTTTTCTCCAATTCCAGTTTTAAATAATGGTCATTTACAAAACTATGGTTGTCTTGTGATATATTAATTCAGTCTATACCCATAAAATTGAAGGAATGATTAGGATTATTAGCACAATGCCTAGCCAGGGCGTTCTCATTTTTGCCCTTTTTAATAGCGTACAAGTGTTCATACATCCTGTCACGCAAACGTCTGTCTGTTTTGCCCACATAAAATGATGGGCATTGTACACATTGTGCCAAATAGACAATTCCTTTAGAGTTACAGGTATATGATCCTTTAACAACGTACCCGGTTGTTCTAATTGTAAAGTGATCTACTGTCATTATATGCCTACAGTACTTACAAGCACCACATTTTTTAGTCCCCCTTCTAATATGCATTGGAGTCGATTTCGACTCAAGGAGTCTTTTCATGTTGGTGGCCTTTCTAAATGTTACTACAGAGTTGAGGTTTAGGTTCATTGCAACATTCTTATCCATTAATAAATAAAACCAATATTTTCTAACTATTTTGACTATTTCTGTGGCCTCTAGACAATAAGTGATGGTAAATACTGTTGCAAAATTCCCTTCACTACACACATTTTTTACTATAGTGTGGTCTCTGTTCTCTGTTGTTCCACACCCTGAGTCCCCAATATTAGGTATAAGATCAATATTTATACCATGTACCTCCATACTTCCATTTACAGACAATATTGGTGCATAAAACCCTTTCTCCCTTTTCTCTACCACTTCCTGGAAGATGTTGTCTAAGAAGGAGGCAGGGTACCCTCTCCTCAGAAACATTAGGTGTAGCAATTTACATTCTTCCTCAAAGTCTTCTTTCAAAGTAACCATTCTTGCTGTTCTCACCAGTTGTCCCTTCACCACGGCTTTCTTTTGGTGAAGGGGATGCATACTAGAGAAATGTAAAAAGTTGTTAGAGTATGTAGCCTTTCTAAAGATTTTTGCCGTATAAAATCTTCTATTTTTACTTAACTCAACATCCAAAAAATTAATAGAGTTTTCTTGAAAGTTTTGAGTAAACTTTAAAAAGGATGTTGTTGAGTTAAGGAAATTTACAAGAAGATCAGCTTCTTCACTGTTACCTTTAAATAGGATAAAGATGTCATCCAAAAATCTTTTATAAGTAGTAAACTTAATACTCCAATGGCTATTAAACACATAATTGTTCTCCCAATGTGCTAACACCAGGTTCGCAAAGCTTGATCCAACTGGTGAACCCATTGCCACTCCTATTTTTTGAACAAAAATGTTGTTTTCAAAAGTAACAAAGTTATTTTTCAAAATAAAGTCAAGTAGCTGTTCAACTAGGGTACATTCGTTATCACTAGCCCCTTTAGTTCTAATAAATTCTACTACCCATTCTACTCCCAAGTCATGTGGGATGCAAGAATATAAATCAATGACATCCACTGTTAAGAAATTGCTTGTGTCGTCATATGGAATAGATTGCATATTCTGTAAGAAGGACCATGAGTCCTTCAAAATCTGATTTTCCATAATGACAAATTTCTTTAAGATGTTGTCCACTAATTTTGCACAAGGGTATGTGATTGATTGACGTGCATCCACCAATGCCCTGAATGGTGGGTTTGAGACATTTTTATGCAATTTTGGGATCCAAAAAATTTTTGGGATCCGTGGGGCCAACATAGTCAAATATGTATATTGCTCCATAGTTATAATACCATCTGAGAATAGGTCGCTAATAAACATATTAATCCTACGGTGGGCTAGGTTCAATTCATTTCTACTCACTGGTGTGTAAGTATTGTTGGCCAAAAGAGCCATCATAATATTAGAGTAATCCTCATTGTGCATAACTACCAGTCCCCCACCTTTATCTGGTTTCATGAGCCTCAAAGGTAAACTTCTAAGGAGAGTTAACAGGGTTTTTTCTTCATCAGAAATATTAGACCTAGGTTTAATTTTAGATGAACATTTCAAAATGTCTCTGAGTTCATTTTCACAAAGATGTTCAAACATACCTATAGTAGCGTTCTGTGGGGGGTTAAAGGAACTTGCTATTCTTAATTCACTACTATTGTATGATGAATTCCCAAACAAAACATTCAAATTTAATTTGCGAATAAATAATTTAAAGTCAATCAATACTTCTGCTATGTCACATTTTTTCGATGGCACAAATGTTAAACCCTTAGCAAACAGTTCCACAAGTACATGGTCAATAACACATTCTGTAAAATTATAAATGAAAAAGTCCCCTTCATTATTATGAAGCGTTTCAAACAGTCTTAACCTGGATACTTGCTGTTGCTGCGGGTGTTGTATCTCCGCTTGCCCCCCTGGGCTGAATTCACATTCCAGTTGCCCCCCCTCCCCCTCTGAAGTTTTTTTGAAACCCTGTATTCTGCTTTTGATTCTGGTCAGGGCGAAAAGGCTGGTGAGAGTTAACATTGGTTGTTACCTCTCCAAAAATGTCATCATCATTAATAGAACATTCCACATCTAGTATAGGACCTGTATTTAAGTCCACTACTACATTCCTTGTAGATTGATTCCTTCTTTGTTCCTTATGCATATTTTGGTCTAAAGGGTCTTTGTAGTTACGTGAAGGATATTGCGCTACTGGCGGTTTAGGAAAGGCTGTCCCTTCTCTGTATGCTTTCAGGTCTCTTTGTAGTTTTTTAATTTTATTCTCCTTTAGTTTAACCATTTGTTGAGCAATACTTGTGAAGGTTCTGTCCACCTCAAATTGATATCTATTAAAGTCCAGGTCTGACTTTATGTCTTGTTCTAACACTGTCACTTCCTTTGTTATCAAAGCAAGGGAAACCTTGTAATGTTTCACCATACATTGTAAAATTTCCAGCCCTTGTTTATTATAGATCTCAATCAGTTCATTAAAAAACTCAGACCCATATTCTAACCCTGTGGGGTATGAATAATGCCTTAGTCCCTTCAGAACAATTTTTTCTTTCAAGCATTTATCAAAGTAGTTTAACTCTAATTGAAGCTTTTTAATCTTGAGCAGTTTAATGTCAAAAAGCTTCAATTTATCTGTTATTGAATTCTCCCTCTCATTAAAATTTGTATTAACAGTACCTGGTTGTAGGCAGTCCAATTCCAACTCGGATGTTAACCATGTGCTTACATTATATTTTAAGCCAGTGTTGGTAATATGGTTACCTCCATTTTCCGCCTTATCAGCTGTTTCATTTAGCTCACCCCTTTGTGAGCCTACTGCTGTGCCGTTTTGATTCATCTGTGTTCCCGGTACAAATGAACCGGAACTAGCTGCTGAAGAACCAAGGATGCCGCTGGAGTTAGTAACCCCATCCACTTTCTCCGATAAGCGGTCCAACCTTGAATTGATTAACTTCAAAAGCTGTGTCAAGTTACCCTGGGAAGCATCATTTTCCTCTGAATTACTTTCCATTCTTTTCGCACCAACAACTAATGTGAAAAACCAAGAAAAACGGACAAGAAGCACCACACTACACTTGAAACAAAGCGCTAGTAGTGTCAGCTCCAAAGAACGGTGCAAAAGTAATATAATAAGTAATGTAACACTGTCTATTGGTAATCCTCCGTAAAAAAACTGCCAAAATGCCGGTAACTCCACAAACTGCTTTTATTCCACAAACAAGATAAACGTTAAACGCTGCCATTCCTTCAATTTTATGGGTATAGACCGAATTAATATATCACAAGACAACCATAGTTTTGTAAATGACCATTATTTAAAACTGGAATTGGAGAAAAAAAGAGCTAATTTGGCAATTACGCCTGGCAGCTAATAGAGAACCAGGCATAAATGAGTTTTGCTCAATAGCATGTATTTTAAAAATTAAAAATTTGATGCGATAAATTGACTTGATTGTCAGTCACTTCATTGTTGAATTGTCCCTCTATATTAGTTTTTAAAATTATTTTTAAAATTATTTTAGAATTGTTTTTCTATATTAGTAATAATGCTTATTTTAAAACAGCTTACATTCGCAAAATTTAGGAAAACATGTATGTTTTTAAATAGTTATAAAAATTACTAAGGTTAGACCCAATAAGGTGTTCATAGTCGTTTTATTTTCTTTTATATAACAGTAATAAGTTTTCCTTATGTCAGTAGGATGATTATATACATATATATATTTTTTTACATGGCATATATGTGTAATGTTCCTTTAAAAGTTGGAGCAAAAGCAGATTTATTACTTAATTAATTGTTTTAATTGTTTGGAATATGTATATAAAAACTGTAAGTAATTAGCTAGCTGTTGTCTGATGAAGTTTTGATACTATTCAGAACGAAAAATGCTGGCAGCGTTTAACGTTTATCTTGTTTGTGGAATAAAAGTGGAGTTACCGGCATTTTGGCAGTTTTTTTATGGAGGATTACCAATAGACAGTGTTACGTTACTTATTATATTACTTTTGCACCGTTCTTTGGAGCTGACACTACTAGCGCTTTGTTTCAAGTGTAGTGTGGTGCTTCTTGTCCGTTTTTCTTAGAATTCACAATCATACTTAGATATGTTACTAATTCATGTAACCCCGTACAAATTGCAGGAGTCATTACTGGGCACATTATGGGTGCTGCGAAGAGCACTTCTGATTGACATCAAAGACTGAAACAAAACCAATTTCATGAACATTAATCGTACTTCGACTTAGGAATGTTATCCATTCCCTTCATGGTATTAGAACTCCAAAAGATTTGGAGAAATTAAAAAAGGGCAGTGCTATGTAAAACACAATTTTATTTTTCAAAGTTGAAATGAAAACAGACCCACTTTGGCTTTGCACAGTTAGGATTAGCTGAATTAGTATTATTTGCATAGTACTTTAGATGCACAGTCTCAGTCTTTAGAGGTAACTCCATGACTTTTATTCCATACAGGTTCAGTTCCATACAGCACTTTCAGTGACCAGGCTGTAGGTTACAGATCACAGCTGCACACCTCAGATAGATCTTCAATTCAACTCCATAGAAACTCTTCCCCTGATCTTCTTTCAAGCCACATCCAACACAGACCTCAAGTGCACCATCCAATTCCAGGAACCATGACTCACCAGAACAACTGTTCTAACCCATAAGCGTTTAACTTATGGAACTAATTTATTGTTTCCCATTTTCAGGCTACAACATGTATATACAATTAGCTTTCAATTACCTTATTGAATACAATCATCTCACTAATTACTATGAGATTTTAAAGTGTAGGCTACCATTTACACATATTTAAATAATACATCTTCCACATTTTCCATAGACATGTCACACTGTGTGTGCGTGTCTCTGTATAGTTGCAATCATAAAGTGTTCTAAACATTTATATTCAGATACTCAAGACCTTTTAGTCAAAACCTATTTTACAAAAACACCAGGACTAGCTTTAACATGGGTTATGTAGGGAGGGGCAGGAGTCTTGCCTTCCTTGTAGCAGCCACTCAATGAAATGATTAAGTAAATCAGGCTCTGTTTCCACCCAATGTGCATCTCAATGAAGTCAGTGGTAACTGTATGTGTGAACGGCGGTTTATTTTACTAAATGTTCAAATTGCTGAGCGCTCGAACTGTCAGCTGCCTGTGTGTCAAAATAAGTAAATGGGGGTTGGAGTATGATTGGCAATGTCTGTGGGTTAGGCTTAGGTAAGGGAATAGATTTTGGGGGTCTTAATATTAGTGTTAGTTTAGGGGATAGCCTTAGTGCTTTGTGTCTGTAGTACATATGTATGTAGTGTATGGACACATTGTATTTTATAATGTGATATTGTTACAGAAAGTATTTTTCTAAGGTATAGGGTTGGAGCAGTTTTAGTATTAGCAGATATTATTAAGGTGGTAAAGGGGTCTGCACCTCCTACTTCACATCAGGACTCTGAGAACAGAAACATTGACTTAGTATATCACTAGTGAGCAGGGTTAGAAAAAAAATACAGCATGAGTAAATGGAAAAGAAACCTGACTAGTACAGTCTAGTTCAAATCTTTATTTGAACTAAGAAATGATTTGCTGTACAGGATGAGCAATGAAAGGGAACAAATATGTAGCCAAATGTCAGTGCCACAGCTGTTCAAAGCACTCATTATGTAGCTGGCACACAGCCACATTCTATGAGGCCATCTACAGATGGACAAGATCAAGGCTAGAATGATAGCTAGAATTTACTGGCTTGTTATCAAGAAGGAAATAGAAAATGATTGTGCTACCCAGAATTCCAAAGGGTGCTGCCTAATCCAACCCTTAGCAACCCTTTGATACCCCTATCTACAATAGAAGGTCCTCTCACATGAACAGCAATGAGCATCATAGGTCCACTTGTTAAGTCCAGTAAGGGTCACTAGCATATACTGGTGATCATTTACTATGACAGCAAATTTCCTGAAGCAGCATTCATACAGAAGATGAATGCCAAATCTATAGAAAAGACTCGGTGCTACTTTTTCTTGGAATACCACGAGAAATTCTAACTGACTATGGCTCCCCGTTTATGACTGGAGTAGTCCATGAGCTTTACCAGTTCTTTAAGATGAAACAGCTAAGGTTTTCTGTATACCACCCTCAGACAGATGGGCTAAAACATGTACATTTAGAAACTATTCTGATTGTAGCAGCACAAACTTGATATAGCTGGCAAGTGTCAGGCATGCTTAGTGTACCATACAGGGAGAACTAATCGAACACTAATATGAGTATGTGAGCATATTTCTAACAAAAATAGTGGTAAGTCTACCAAGGCTTTAACAAAACATGTTATGGGATTCGGTCAACTGTACTAGTTTATGTTTCAAGTTTTATTTCTCATGAAGTCTTCTCAAACAGGGGAGAGACATGAAAACATACGCTGAAGGTGTAGAATTATGACGGATTCTGGAGTTAGAGGAGGGGAAGTAATCTAGTCTAAATGATGTGGCCTCTTTGAAACCAACCTTGAAAAGTAAAGGGCTGAGGCATTAATGTTTAATTATAACATTATGTAATAGTTATATATGTTGATATTTAAATAGAATATTATTTTATACATTTTTAATGCAATAACTTGATAAGATTTGCAGGGTTTTTGAAGAGAGTTATCCATTTAAATGTAACTACATAATTAATTATGGTTTTTGCTACAAAAGGCATTGTTATGCTCTGATGCACATAAGCCTTACTAACTGATTGTGAAAAAAGCTTTTGCTGTTATAGATGATGTCCTATTAAATCACACTTAGGTGCATGGTGTCTGAGGACTGATTTATTTATCTTTGATTACTTTTTGGACTGTTCTAGACTTTGCTATGGTGGTATTATATCTAGATAGTCAGGAAATAATTGAAATTAGGAAGTGAGTGAAGAAAGAAGAGTAAGGAGGTCTAAGGTATGAAAAGGTACTGCTTATATTAAGGGCTACAGATTATTACGAGGTTGAGCAAGATTTTGGCTAGGAAGTCTTTCAGAGTGGTTTTAAAGGACTGGAGAGAGGGCACTGACCTGGTGGATATAAGTAAGGAGTTCTAGAACTTAGCAACATTGTATGAGTACAGACCATGCCCAGCAGAATTGATAGTTGTGGATACCGGTTTTTCATCAGTGGATCGTAAAGACAAAGTGGGAACATAGTTGTGCTGGATAAGCAGGTGGATGATGGATATTTTAGGTGGTAAGAAGCTGTGTACATGTTTGTTAATGGGGTCATTCTAATCAATTTAGACTTTTTAGTGCTATACAGTGGTGGGTTCTGAAAGGGGCATTTGCTGCAAATATATCCACTTTATAACATTGCTCAAGCTTTGCTTTTTGTGATGCCTGGAGGTTAGAAAGGATGGGAGTGGCATAAAGTAGTAAGGGGTAGGAGGTAAGTAGTGGCAAGTGTACTTTTAGTTGCATCGGCAAGAAAGGTCTTGGCTCTGTAAAGGATTTCATTTTTTTTTTCCTTCATGAGAGAGGGATTTGGAGGGGGATTTATTTATTTGTTTGAGCATGAGTTGGGAGTTACAGAGCCATGTGTCAGTGAGCTGAAGAGGACAAAAATAATTAACCAATAACGTGTTTTTTGATATATATGGGTTTCCTATCAGAAGTGGTGGCAATTGGATTTTCCTAGTACCTTTTAGGTCATCAAACTTCAAAGGAACTTTAAAAGACTTTTGATGAAAATCAATTTACTTTACCAGTATAATGCAAAGGAGCATTAGTTTGAGTTAAATGAACACCATGCTGAGTGGGGTCCTATCCACATTCTGAAGGCTACTCATTAGATCCACAAGGTGGGAGAACTGTTATGTAGAATATTCTAGATGAGATCATGGAAAGACATTTAGCCACAAAATACAGTGACTATTTATTTTGTCTAGTATGATACCTGCTACAGTAATGTGAAAAAGTGATCAGGTGAATGCCTGCCTAAGTTGTTTGATTTTTTTGGCAGATTATTGCACTAGGAAAAGTTATAACTCCAAGGAATGCTCATCAGGATAGAACTAGTTGGACCTTAACCTTAGCATTTCTTTATCGTCACTGAAAAGGTCATATTTTACATGACATTATTTTCAGCCCATTTTGAGCTGAATGTCACAAATCGGAAAATTGAGCTTTGTGGTACATGCAGACTATGGTATTCTATTTTACCCCCTCCAACTGTCACAGCAGGCCTGTACAAATTTCTTTCCGGTCTTCTCAGGTTAATAAATATGTGCAACACAATTGCTTGGAAGTAAGATTTCTGCTTTACGGTTCTAGAATCAGCGGTTCAGTCATGACCTCTCGTTACCATTGATGTTGAGTTTTCCAAGTTCTCCTCATGTCTTCATATTTTTTCCCCTCAGATACTCCAGTTTTCTTCCCTCTAAAATATGCTGGCAAAATGTCTCTATATGTATTCTCTATACCCTTGGTCTTGGATGAAAACTGGTCTGACAAGGGCAACTTCACTTACTTGATTAAAATGAATAAAATAAATAGAGGCTAGCACAGATTTTATAAAAATGTTATCTCCACCATCTTGTCAGGCCTCTTTTTTCTGAGACCCATGCCTCATATTTCGAAGTTTTTGAGATTTGTATTATTTAGTCATATGATGTGCACATCTTTATGGTCTGATCACATAACACTGATGAACATTTGGTATGGTAAGCATAGTTCCATGACAGGAAATTTAAAAAAAAAAAAAAAAAAAAAAAAAAATGTAGGAGGCTGCCAGTTTCTTGCCCCTTATATATGTGTGTGTGTGTGTGATTTTTGTGACTTTGGGAGTATTGCTGTTTTGAATGATTATCTCTTCACTTTTAGTCGTTGTTGGGTCGATAATCAGGTGTGGATTAAACAAGACACAACTTTTCTTTGTAAACTTCACTCAACCACCCAGATACAGTGCTTGCGGAAGCTTAGTAGTTTGGTATGATATCCATATCTGTGCTGAAGTTATTACATGGCCAAGGGCCTGATATAAATCAGCTTCATAATGGCGGCAAAAATACCTCATCAGTTTGAGATCCTGATGGAGTTTTTCTTGATATATTTTTTATGTGACTGGCCCGTTTGTTGATCAGTATGTGTAATATTTGCTCTGGATTATCAGTTAGGATTAACAGCATGGACAAAATAAAATCATCCTAGATGTTTCTGGCTGGTTACCTACATTTTTGTTTATAAATTTATGGTTAAGAATAATAATTCTGCAGCACTTCTGTCATGGGTGGTCCTTAGTATCCATAGGCTGTCCAGTTTAGACAAATGCTCTAGAGAGGTTTGCCTAGTTTCATAGAGGTGGAGTGTACCTCAGTTGTTTACCTATATCACAGTTATGCAGGGGATTAGCCATTCTACAGCACACAGAGACAAAGCCCTGCTGACATCACTGACAAACCTAGTTTCAATAGCAGTTCGGACCCCTGTTGGAGCTAGCAAGGAAGACTGGGAGTGAGAAGCTGACAATGGCTCTCCCATTCTAAACGAGGGACAGAAGTAGGTCCGGCTAACCACATGGGTGACATCTAGTGGGAGTACTAGGTGTCTACCCCATTGGAGCTTGAGTCTGTCACACCTATGATGCTGTGTGCAAGTCGCATGCAAGCCAAAGGGAATTCAACATGCAGGCATGCTTCCCCTTATTGGGCATCTACAGCAGTGTTCAGATAAGCCACTACAGGGGAGGGGGTGATACGCTGAGAACAGGGTAGGACACACCATACTACCATCAGACCTGACCTGGTCCTTACCACTTGACACAAGCAGATGAGTTCACTGTGGATTCATGGGCAAAAATTAATAGGCTGGTGGACTTTCATCTGCCAGGAAATCCCATGTCCTATAGCCAAAGAACAAATGGGTCACCTAGCTGCAGGTAACAAAGCATCAGACCAGTTTGCATAATATTTAAGTTCTTTGCTTCCCATGTATAAGGTTCGATTCTCACCTCCAACTAATGCCTGCATGGAGGTTGCATGTTCTCCCAGTGTCTCAGTGGGCTTCCTCCCACTTCCCAAAAAACATACGGGGTGTTTCCACCTCAATGACAGTGTGGGCAGCAGTATAGACTCTAGATGGTGCCCTATAGAGGAAGAGTTGTACAGACCAACTGCTTTGGGGCATTAATTGTGGTGCGTACTACCCTCAAGATAGAACATGGATCACAAGTCCGCATTCCATGTCAGAGCTAGACACTCAAGGATGTAAAAATTGACTCTTGGTGATTTGGTCATATTGACTAATGTCATCAAATGGCACCAGCAATTAGTGGGTTGAGAACCTGGTCTTCTCTCACCTATGCTAGGGACCCATGCTAACAGTGGGTGGGATGCATGTGCCCCTTTTGGCCCATTTGTGCCCGCCCTTAAACCTAGCAGCCCTGGGTTAATAAGCTACTGGCTGGTCAGTGGCCAATTGCCCAGCTTGGGTAACCTGAGATAGCTCTGCTGAGTGAAAGTTGGCCATAAAACCAATGAAACTGCCAACCATGAACTAAGAATTGCTACACTTAATGTAGGTCCATTGAAAGGATGAGGCTTGGACGTGGATGACATGATGGTACATAGGAGGCTGGACAACCTCTGTATCCAGGGTACAATATGGAAGGGCAGTACAGCAAAGCCACTTGGCTTGGGATCCAGAGTCTACTACTCAGGAGTAGGACAGACTAGAAACGCTGTGGGAATTGTGCTGAGAGAGAATTTTCAGAAGACAGTAAGGGACAACATCAAAATCAGTGACAGACTCATGGCAACCAGCCTCTAGTGAAAGGATAGGACACTATTCATAATATCAACCTATGCCCCACAATGGGGTTGCAATAGTAAGGAAAAGAGTGCCTTCCGACAGCAGTTGCAGGACCTACTAGATAAAGCAGGACAACATGAATTGGTGTTGATAATAGATGAACTAAATGCACATATCAGGACAGACAGAAGAGGATATGAGGACTGCCTGGGTCCACATGGGTGAGGCAATAGGAATAAAGAAGGAGAGGCCATTCTATACTTCCATCTGGTAAATGGCTTGAAGGTGGCTAAAACATGGTTCAGCAATAGAGACAGTCACAAGATCACGTTCACGAGTGGCCAACATGTAACTCAGGTAGACTTCCTCCTATTAAGGAAAGGGCACTGGGATAAAATAAAAAAATGTAAAGTCATTTCAGTGATACAATTGGCCCACAGGATAAAACCACTGGTTGCCACAATCAGCTGGAAGCAGTGGTCAGAAAAGACTCTAAGGTCAACAGAGACCAGGCTAAAGACCTGGAAGTTGACTGGAAAGAAAGCACAAGAATACAGGGAATTTCTCCATTCTCTACAATGTCAGAAAGAGGAGGAAATAGGATGATTTGAAGAAGAATAACAGTGCTTCAAAACAGGATGTGTGAGGACTATACAACAGATATGTGGCCAAGAGAAGTATGGTGGCAAGGTACATAAGGAAAGCTGCAGATGGAATACAGAAGTCCAGGAGGTCATTAAAAGACAGGAGTGCAAGAAAAAGTGGGAGATAGGTTGCAAAGACAGAAAGTTAAAGAAGATAGTCAGAGATCCTTCATAAGGGATGCCAGTGACTACCTGCTCACCAATCCACAGGACATCAATGGCAGATGGAAGGAGTACTTACAGCACCTTATGAATGAAAAAATTCCCACAGAAGCTGCACTGCCCCAGACACAGTCTGTAATGAAATATGAAGAGAAGCCCACCTAGAAGAAGTAAGAACAGTTCTGAGGAAACTGAAGTCAGGGGAAGCCTCAGGATCAGATGATGCCATAGCAGATATGATCAATATGTTGAGTGAGAAAAGGGTGAAATGACTCCTGAGGGTACTCATAGCAGTATGAAGAGAAAGGTAGGATCCAGATGACTGGAGAATAAGCATACTAGTGCCAGTGTTCAAGAACAAAGGGGACATTCACAACTGTGGGCAATATAGAGGAATCAAACTCCTGTCACACTGCATGAAAGTCCTGGATAGAGTGATTGATAAATGAATATGCAGAGTAGTAGAAAGTAAGATGGGAGATGAGCAGTTTGGTTTCAGATCAGGAGGAAACACGCAACCTACTCCCGGCTTATTAGGCATCCACAGACCCAGCATTAATAGACCTAAACCTCTTCTGAAACAAACAGAATTGTCTGGCAAGAGATGCATCTACATCAGTATGCTGGAATCCATGCTCTCTCACAGCACAGTCAGTACTCCTGACAAAGAGGAGATTGCCAGCACAAACATCACATCACAGAGTCACACACCTACACATGTAGGGGTCTTCAACAAAAACTTACCTCAACAACAGTGACCCCCAAAACACACACACAAACAATCCACACACAACACCAATCACATCGCACACAGTAGTCAGAGCACCAGTGTCTCACAAACACAGCCCATTACATAAAACAATAAACCAATGCAGTCCATAAGGCATAACAATAAACCAAACATACTAGTCATTGGCGACTCAATAGAGAGACACACCAATGCCCCCCTCACCAGACTCAACAAGGAGAAGGTCACGGTCAGCTGTTTGTCAAGTGCTAAAATCCGCCACATCACACATGCACTCTAGTCTCTCCAGAACAGGTACAAGTAGGACTCTGTCATTGTACATGTTGGTATGAATGACTTGAGACATGCCTTCCTGGACTATATGAAGAGAGACATGACTGAGCTCTCAGAGTATGTGCTCCAGGCAGGAATGACCCTAGCCCTAAGCAGCACCCTACCTTCCCCAAGAATGATACCACAATACCAATAAAAAATGTTTGACATCAACAATTGGCTTAGTTTCTGGTGTCTAAGTAAGGGGGTCCAATTTCTGTCTGCCTGGGATGACATGGGTGACAGGCCACAATGCTTTGCCAGAGATGGCCTCCACCTGTCACCCCTGGGGTTCTGGATCATGACCAAAACTCTTGCCTCCCCCATTGAGCCTTTGTTAGGCCATGTCCCAAAGGCAATCTTCCAACATAAAAGATCTGTCAAAAAGTAAATTGAAGGTCATGCTGCTCAGTGCTAGGAGTCTTAATCTGAAAATGTACTCCCTGGAGGCTCTCCTCACACTGGAAGAAGCCGATGTCTGTGCAGTCACAGAAACTTTGTTCAGGGCTGCAGAGAGCACTCCTGCCTTACCAGGCTATACCTCATTCCACACTTTCCAACCACAAAATGAGGTCGGAATGATTAAGGGTGGTGGAGTCTCTTATCTTCATTAAGGATAGGCACACCTCCAGACTGGTATACCAACATGACACACTGGAATTACTCCAGGTGTAACTGACAATTGGCAAGACACCCATCCAAGTTAGAGCCAGCTATAGACCGCCCTCCATGTCTCAGGACACCCACACCTCCTATCTCGACCTACTCGACTCCCTCAAGGTACCTCCTAACACCCTGATCCTTGGCAACTTCAACTACCCCGCCATAGACTGGGTGAATTATTCCTCCACTAATGCACTCACCCAACGATTCCTTGACTTCATCAATTCTAATGCACTAGATCAGCTGGTTTTATATTGCAAAAGGGGAGATAACATACTGGACTTGGTTCTCACCAACATGGGCGACCGCTGTACCTCTCCCATAGCATGTTCTTCCCTGGTGAGATCAGATCATTGGTCTGTCTCATTCGAAGTTTCTATCCCACCCAACCTCTCCCCCAGCCGTAACCCGGCTAAAAAACTTCTCAGAACTGACTACAACCTCCTAAAGGAGAGTATCAGCAGCTTCAGACCCCCCCTCTCAGATGATGAAGACAACTATGCTGAACAGTACACCAGTGCAGTACACAAGCACCTGTACAACTACATGGACTCAGCCATACCCAACAAAACTAAAATCTACTCCTCAAGGAAACACGAACCTGTCTGGTGGGCATCCTCTATCAACAGGCTTTACAACAAAAGGAAGAAACTGTTGTCCAAGAGTAAAAAGTAACAAATCCCATATTGGAAAAACTCCCTCCTCTGCCTCAACAAGCAAATTAGATCACTAGTGAAAATCTCCAAAGTCAATTATGACTTGAAACTAGCCACCAAAACAAAGGAAAACCAAAAGTCCATCTTCAGTTACATTAGGAACCTCCATAGCAAAGTTTAAGTTTGTTACGAACTAGTATTTAATGGTACCACTTACACTGATCCTGCTGACTTAGCCAACCTGCTGGCTGCTAAGGGGAAGAAGTTAGCATTGAACCTATTGCCCCCCAAAGGCCCAGTCGACATCCCCAATATGTGTCCCACACATCATATTTCTGTTGATCAAGTGTTAAAGGCCCTATCCAAGGCAAAGAACACAGCTTCCATGGGACCTGATAGTATCCCAGGCTGTATTCTGCACCATCTCCAGCAAGAACTAGCTTCGCCATTGAGCACCCTATTCAACTGGAGCCTAACTACAGGCTTCATTCCAGCAGAGTGGAGAACTGCCATTGTCATTACTTTGCACAAAGGTGGTGCCACTACTAACCTGGGGAACTATCACCCCATCATCTTGACTAGTTTGATCAATAAAGTCATGCAGCGTATTACTATGGTTCTCATAAACAAGGACATAAGCAACCTCCAAGCACTCAACCCCACCCAATTTGGATTTGTCCGGGGAAGATCTTGCTTATTGAACCTAGTCGACTTCTTTGAGACTGTTACCAAGGCCCTGGATGAGGGAAAGGCAGTACATATAGCTTACCTTGACCTGGCCAAGGCCTTTGACAATCCCCTACTTGGGCATCATTGAAAAGCTAACACAACTTGGTGTTAATCCCTATCTAGTCAGATGGGTGGACAATTGTCTCACAGATAGGACCCATAAGGTCAAAATAGGCACTGCCACCTCTGACAGCAGAACTGTCACTAGTGGTGAAGATCTGTCCTGGGACACCTACTGTTTGGCATATACTTCTCAGAGGTCCAGGCAAAGACAAAGGGCTTGTTGCTGACCATGTTTGTGGATGACTAAGTTGGGTGTGGTCACGGACTCAGCAGTTGATGTTAACATACTGCAAGAGGGTCTCACAGCTACAAATAACTGGTGCCAAAGTCATGTCCTTACGTTAAATGCAAACAATGTATTATTGTACCATTTAGGTTCATAGGTTCATACTAGGCTATCTGCCCTGGAGCAATTATAAGCCTAGCCCGATTCTGTATGGCTTATGCCACCCCTTGATTTGAGTATACTGTGCCCTTTTTAAGGTTTAGTTTACTGTGCCTCTGTCTAATAGTGACACGGGAGTAATCCCTGGGACAAACCTACGATCCCCCATCCACTTATCGAGATTCTTCTTGAAGAGATTCAGTGAGGTGCTCTGCCTCACATATACTGGAATTCTATTCCAGAGCGAAGAACCTCTGGGTTATGAACCTGTCCCTCCAGCAAGTTCTATTTGTTTCTGTGCTGAGGTTCAAGTCCCTCGAGCGTGTGGCTCTAAGGGATTTAGATTTACTGAGGTGGAGCATGTCCATTAATTCTGGATTTGACATAGCTTTGTATGTCAGGCATAGATCACTCAAGTAGGCGGTATGCAACTGAGTAGAGCTGGAGTTTTTAACCGAGCAGCATATGGCATCTGTTTGAGACCCTTGATCCTCTTGGTGAGATACTTTTGGGGTCTTTCTAATTGCTGCAGGTGTCGGGTAAGGTACATCCCAAAAGGGGCATTGTATTCTATGATGGGCCTGATGAGGGATGAATAAAGGGGCACGATTACCTCTCTTGATCTAGAATTGAAACCCTTCGTGATGAGGTGGGCTATGTAGAAGGTCTTTCTAACCACTTTGGCAATGTGGTTTTCAAAGGAGAGATTACTATCAACTTGGGTCCCCAGGTCCCTAATAACTTTCTCTGTACTTAATGGGTTTCCGCCTGTGTGGTAATTTGTGGGCACATTGTTTTTGCCAAAGGGTATGACTATACATTTTTTGGCATTTAGCTTTAAACCATGGCACTGGCACCAGTTATCTGTCTCTGTGAGACCTTTTTGAAGGATGTTTGTGTCAGCTGGAGAGTTAATTGGCAAAACCATGGCCCCTATTGATTACCACATCAACGGCAACCCTCTAAGCACACAACCTGTGGTGAGAGACCTGGGTACTCAGGTTGACAACAATCTCACATTTGACCATCATGTGGTGGCTGTGGTCAGAAAAGCCTTTTACTTGGTTCATCTCATAAATAAAGGGATTGCATCCAGAAAAAAAGGAGGTCACCACCTCTCTGTATTCCTCCCTTATTAGACCTATAATTGAGTAAAACGCCCCATTTGGTATGTACCTATCCAAACACCTGCACCAACTGGAAAGGCCACAGAAATACCTCACAAAGAGAATCCATGGCACCCAACACCTATCTTATGTGAACAGGCTTAAATCACTGTCACTGTACTCAGCATCATACAGATTGCTCAGGGGTGATCTGTGTCTTGCCTACAAGATAATATCAGAACTAGAGATGCTCCATATCCATAAGTCTAACTCCTTGCAAATTACCCACTCGACAGGCCTAAATCTAATCTGTGACATCAACAAAACCTGCTGGAGAGACAGGTTTGTCTCCCAGAGGCTGCCCCGTCTCTGGAATAGACTTCCCATACATGTCAATCAGAGCACCTCACTGACCCTCTTCAAACGCAACCTTAATGAGTGGATGGGAAACCAGAAATCTGTCTCAGGGGTTCCACCTTTGTCCCTCATTGACAGGGGTGACAGGTGCTGACTGAGTCTTCTTTTTGGGGATAAACTCTTGGCTAGGCTTGTGAAGGCCATAGCAAGACAAACACAACCCTGTGCAGGTACGGCAAGTGCACAGCTCAAAAATTAATAGCCAAGTAAAACATGAGAGAGCCAGCACAGAGTGGTGTCAAAGCCAAAAGTATTTAATGGCAAAAAACAGAACAGTTTTGGCAATAATTACTAAGCCTGCATCAGTGTGATGAAGGCTTAGTAATTATTGCTGAAACCGGTCTGTTTTTTGCCATTAAATACTTTTGGCTGTGACACCACTCTGTGCTGGCTCTCTCATTTTTTACTAGGCTTGTGAAGGCCCCAGGGCCATTAGCCTAGTAACCTCCTATGATCCTATGGAGGGGCAGGTACATATCCAAGAGGATACCTCTACTATGGAACAGAATCCCCATATACATAAAACAAAGCCCTTTTATGGCCCTATTTAAGCATAATTTGGACCAGTGGATAGGAAAAAGAAAATTTACCCCAGGGCTGACCCCTATCCTCCAAATGGACAGAGGCAATGTTTAAACTGTCTACCTTACAGTAGGACCCCTAATACACCAAAGGCATGACCCAAACAAAATAATCCACTACAAAAGAAAGTATGTAAATATAGCTGTGACAAGGATAGTTGAACTCCTATAGGATAAAAGAGCTGGGAGACAAACCGGAAGCATGGCTAGGTTTAAAATGTCCTTTCAGGAATGGTAGCTTTGTACTCATCTTTGAACCTATAAATCTGAATTGAAAGGAAAGTTTATTATATTTTGTCATGGAGGACTGGAAAATGTGGGTAACCCCCTAAATTATCTTTCCCCATTTATCAGATCTTTTGCTGGTGCTGTTTTTCAAGCAGCTGCCCCTGGGTCAGAAATTAAAATATTTGACTGCATTTTCAATAAATGTGAGTCTCAATGCAGAGAAAGGGCCAGCTAATATCTCGTTACCTACAGGAACATTCAGGAGCCCAGCTTTCACATCCTCTGGTAAATTTTGTAAATGCAGTAAGGCAAATCTTTTCATCACCAACCCAGTGGGAGTTGCTGAAGAACAGTTTTAGCAGTGTCGGAAGCAGAGCTGGATCATGGTAAAATGGAGCCATAGGCAGAGTAATGGACCAGCCACACACCCCCAGCCATTCCCATGTCCAGTTACTTGTCTCCCTCGCTCCATCTATCATAAGCATTTTTCAGTGATTAGAGATTGGATTTAATTTAAAACCTTTATATTTTATAGCACAGATACTGGTGCTCATTTGCTACGCAAAACAAAACAGTCTCACATTGAAAACAGACTTGGCATGAGCAACAGTAAACTGCTCTTACTAACTCACATTCTTTGAAAATGCACCTGTCTGCTAATGGATTCATTTTACCTTTGGCCTTGAGCTGTTTTCATAGCATGGGGTCCCTGCCCACATTTTAAGACTGCAAAAATACATGTGTTCTTTGATTCTCCTGATTGTTTTAAATTATGTTTCTTGTTTAATATAGCAGCACTTGCTATCGTATGTTTCAAATTTCTAGATTTGAAAATTATTCCAGTAAGCAGAGAAACAAAATGTGTGAACCGATAATGACAAAAGTAACCATTTCAGAACATTTTAAACATGAAAGACCACTCAAACTGCTGTCAGTATAGTCCACCAATATCTGTGCTCAACAATTATGGCCACTTTACTGACTGTGTATATACATCACAAGACTGATTGCAATATGAGTTTTTAACTTTATCAGCTTAGCAGGGCAAGTCATTTTTATCCACAGACATCCCTCAAACCCATCAGTTATAACTACATTGCCGATTGCATCTTTCTCAAATGTCTTGTCAAAAAATGAATAACAATAATAAAAGTCACATATTTCAAATTTGTTTCAGACAAACACAGTGGCCAAAGTATTCCAAACTTAAACACACACACACTACTTCTGCAGAGCTAGATTAAAGATTGTTTAAAATGACTAGATAAGAGCATAGGGTGCTTTCATCCACAGACAGCCCCCAATCCCAGCAACAGTTCTAGAAAGTTTGACGACTGTGTATACACTTTATTGTTATGCAAAAAATAAATTGCATGTAGTTTATTTCTTAGCTTTGGATGAACTACATGAAATTGCATATAGATCATTATATCTATTAGCTCCAGCCATGCGCAGCATGGTAAGAGTGTTTATGAGAACATAAGAAATATTAAACACTTGATAGTATATGTTAAGCCAATATGCATGATCTCTAAGGAAGTAAACATTATCTGAATAATTCCACATTAAAGAGAATTATTACTAATACAGAGATTGCTGTTTGCAAACAACTTTGTATTTCAGGGCTTTGTCAATAAATGCAGATCCTGCTGGTGTAGAAGAACAATTTGCCTAGGTTACATTAAAATGTGGTGGGCTGATGATATTGCTATAACATTTCCTGGATTAAGTCAGTTGTGCGACAGAGAATGGCTGATTAACAATAACAACAGGTTCATAGTTACTAGGCGTGCAGTCATGGAGACCATTAAGAGTGGACCAGTACAGTACTTGGCAATGGTTGTTACCGTGATTCAAATGCTGCAACAGGAAGTCTTATCACTGAAATTACATGCTGCCAACCACAAACTGTAGCTTTCAGAATCAAATCACCATCAGAGTCAGATTTCATGGCTGCTTCTGCAGTTTTAATTACTAAGATAAACAACTGAAGCTCTGTTTACTCTCATAAAGTTTGACATAGTATCACAGTAACAGAGTGAAGCAAATTTAAATAATTACTAGGCAGAATTTTTAAGTGCAACTGAAAACAGAGTGGAATTCTGAAGCAAAAGTGTTCCTTGTGCACTTGAAGTTAACAAAAAAGCACACATGGTATTATATAGGCATGACTTACAGACTGTACTGTGTACAGTATAGATGCAGAGCAACAGACCTGTCCCCAGTATGGATGACATCCTGTGATCTAGAGCTCATGACGTATACCACACAGGACATAGCTAATGAGTGAACAACTTCCTGTAGACATCCATAAGCACCTAAGGGCTTAGCAGGTGAGGATTTGAAAACTACTGCCAAAAGCCACATGCACTCAGACTGCAGCTGCATGTGAGGCTTAGCCATTCAGTGTGGATCAGACATGTACCCTTTTAAAGTTAAAGAACAGAGTAGTAAAAGCAAATGTCCAAAAAGAATCATATGGAGATACATTTCACTGGTGTTAAGTATACATTCTATATAATATGTGCACAGTTGCTGTGAAGGCAAACGGTTGTCCAAAACAACACAAATATAGGTTCAGAGGTACACAAACAGCACAAATGTGATTCCCGTTGGTAATCTGCATCAAGTAGATGTTAATCAGTAAAGCACAGGGCAACTATCACATGTTGTGGTTTCAAAATACTGTGCACACTGGATCATCACCAGAACCCACAGCAAGCAGCACAGGTGATGTGTAACCATCTGGAGTAAATACTGACAAATGTGTGTTGACAGCAGACTGTAGAAAAGTGAACATTAAGAAGTATTATTCACAATATTGTTTTTTTAGAACTGACAATGGAGATTGTCATGTAACATAACATGAGGGACACAGCTTTTTAAAAAATGCAGCACTACAATAAAAAGTACATCATGAACACCCTGATGATATGCCCTACCAGAAGTATATTAATGTGTACTTCACAAAACACATTTGTCATAATAAAGATAACAGCAATAATGTACTGAGTCTCCTACCATGACAATAAACAGTCACATAAACTTGACCACAGCATATTACATATGCAAGAAGAAACACTCAACAGAACAATTTGTATTAACTAGGTGTTAATAAATACAAAATAGACATGAAAAATGAGCAGTCATCCTTATAAAGTTTGACACAAGCTGCACTCCCCCCAGCAGCATGATAAATGTCTACTGAGACTGTTGGTTGTGTAGAGCAGTCTCCTCCTCATCCACCTAAGAACTAAATCAGTCCATGTTATTTTGACTCGTCTACGAGTGACAGTAATCAGTACCAGCTGGACTCCAGATCAAGGCAGTGGCAGAGTTGTTAGGGCTGGCAAGTACTTCCCATTTTCGGACCATCTCGGGATAAGATACATGGTGTGCCAGCCTGCTGAGACTGGTCCCCACAGTATGTTGGCTCCCTGTTCAGCTGAACTTACTATGTGCAGGTTCTGCTGTGGATAGTAGGAACTGTAACCATACAGCACCAGCTGGCCGGGTTGCTCCATTTCCCATCTTGGTCCCGAAGTGTCAATCAGCATTTGACT
Source organism: Protopterus annectens (assembly GCF_019279795.1). Taxonomy (NCBI): domain Eukaryota; kingdom Metazoa; phylum Chordata; order Ceratodontiformes; family Protopteridae; genus Protopterus; species Protopterus annectens. The sequence continues at coordinate 1,767,974,886 of NC_056744.1, forward strand.
CAAAACTTTATGACTAAACCACAATCCTCCCCAGCTCTGACCACATTTTATATGTCTAGAATAGCTGGGACCTCAGTCAAATTGTTTTGGACCTGCATCTCAACCTGTTATATGTAGACATGGTGGTAACTGTCTCATGAGATGTACAGCACCTCTCAATACATCTGACCTATTCTCTCTCGCTCCCTCTCTCTGTCTCGACCTACTGCCTCATTATCCATATTTGTCTGTTGACATAGCTGACACTCGTGTTGACAGACTGCAGCCTTGTACTGGTCCTCCTGAGCCTCTGTAACATTTAGCCTTTGGTCTAAAATATGTAACAGAAGCAAAACAAATGTCACATGCTGATACAAGGCAACTGCAACTGTAGTTGTGTACAAATCAGAATGGCAACAGTCAGAACTATAGAGCACGTAAATGTGTTGTACATTGAAACCATATACCCCACTACAGATAAATAAAGCAACAACTCTGACGTCAGAGTTTGGAGGAGGATATGCTTCCATACACTGCATGCCAATCACAGATGTATGAAAAAGAAGATTATGGCAGCACATTAACACTATGGTGGCTTCTGATAAGTCCTGCAGCATACATGCTTTTTGAGAGAAACACACGATCTAGTGCAGTGTGATATAACATGCCAAGACATACACAAACAGTCCATGTATGGACAAGATGCTAGCAACTGTTAAGAGAGTTATGTATACATGCAAGCAGATGTACATAGGTATGTAGTCTCTGCTTATGATGCATAGAAACCTTGTCACATACTGTCAGATAATGAGTAAGCTGACGTCTGACATAATCATATTAAATAAATAGCTCCATCAGTTTGTTAAAAAACTTCATGGTTGTACCTGTGCATCACCTAAAATGGGAGTGTTCTACATTTCTGACAAACATTTACAGGATCACTAGCTGCAGAACACATAAGGTCAACATCAAGCAACATACTAGGACCACACTGCTTGCCCAGTGCACACATACAACAAGCGCGGTGATGGACATTAATGGCACCCACAAATCTCCTCCATTACACAAAGCCAAGAAGAAGGAAAGATACAACACTAGTGTGCTAGATGTAACTGGCATGATTTACAATATTGCTGGTTTACAACAATAGTGCCCTCAACTACAAAGGAAAGAGAAACTGAAAATAATTAACATACATCATAGACAGGACTATGATCATAACTAACTTGTGTGTTCAAGACATGAGTATCAAGAAATTCACCTGGAAAGCACAACATACATGGCTACTAATTTGTATGGAGTTATATAAATATTGTCCTCATCAAGTCAAAAACTGTGAAAAAAGTGCAAATTCACTTTTGTCTGGTGGTGCTGCGGTAGCGTTGTCACCTCACAGTAAGACGTGGTCCGGTTTGATTCTCAGCTAGAGCGTCTTCTGCGTGAAGACATGCGTGAATGGGTGTACCTTCGTTGAAGGTTGTGCGTCAGGCCTGGCAAGCCGGTACGTAAAAATCAACTGCCAATCATTAGCGGACCAGAGTTCCACTGTGGCGACCCCTAACTGGGAAAAGCCGAAAGACACAAACAAACTACTGATGAGCCTTTACCAGTAATACAACCAACATCAGACACACTCCAGCTACACTGGTGGCAAAGCACAATGCCTTATACGCTGTATAAAATGTTATGCATATCACAGTCAGAATCTGAATGGGGGTTCACCCCTGAGCTATGATAATTCTTCCTAGACAGAGCATCAAAGAGCAAAATATGAATTGGTCAGACACACACTACATCACAGCAATCTGAAACAAGAGTTAGTTTTCCCAACACATCAAAATGTGCAACAAAGGAACAAAAAAGTAGTCACTGATCATTTACAAACATGACTACTACTGATAAACTCGGTTTTAAACTTCTCCTGTTTGAAAAAACAGCACTGAATAATAAAATGGGAAGTCTTTAACACAATGAATTGTTTAGCTGACAGATAGTTGACATTTCTATCTTTCAATATTTTCATTTTGCTAAGCACCTAACCATTGTCCACTGCCCTGTCTACTCTATTAAAACACAGAAGTCCTATAGAAATGTGCCATACTGTCTATCAAGTCAGTGCATTCCACAGCTGGAATTGTTACATTGATTCTATAACTTTACAATGAAATTATTTTTTCATTATTTAACTGTCCATGCAATACAAAATGACATAACAAAGGTTAAAGTAAAGCAGATCTATAAATGCAGTTCCTGTTTCCTCATAAATTAGGGGTAAAAAACAGAACTAAGGTAGGTCAGACCTTGAATATGGAGATATAGTCACGGTGGTGCAGCGGTAGCATTGTCGCATCACAGCAAGAAGTTCTCCCGTTAGATTCTCGGCCGGAGTGCCTTCTGTGTGGAGTCTGCATGTCCTCCCCGCGGTTGGGTGGCGTTCGAAAGATGTGTGAGTGGGTGTGCCTTCGTGGAAGGTTGCACATCAGGCTGGCAACTCAGCACCGTAAAAAAATCTACTCCCAATCATTAGCGGACCAGAGTTCCGTTGTGGCGATCCCTAACCGGGAAAAGCCGAAAGAAGAAGTTCAAAACTGTGCACAATGAAAACATCATCTGTGAAGCAGTAATGGGAGCAATCATATCCAAATTAATTTATTTTGCCATTTTAAAGTGAATTTATCCCCTTTCCTACCAGAAGCTTTTTGTCTGCCAAGTACACCTGTACATGCTGTAATACATTTGGCACAATAACATCATAGTTAAGGATAACAAAAGTACCACCATACTATAGAATAACCACACCAATTATGTGTGTTCACATTCTGAAACAAAATGCAACAAAAGAGCATTTCACCAGTTTCAGACAGAAAAGGTTTTAAGCTTATAGTATCTGAACAGAACTGCACAGAAGCTATTCTGTGCTGATAAGGATTTTGGACCTATACAGACCTGTGGGATACAGGTTTACAATACTATTATTACCAAAACAGAAATGTTATATTCATACATTAATTTATTGATTCTGAAATTACCCAGTTAATTCAATTCAGTGCCGCAGGTGGAGCAAGAGTTTGTCATGGCACATTTGGGGCAATAGCCCACTGCAGTATGTGCATGCTCATGTGCGCAGACATAGACAGACACACACACACACACACACACGTACTACACCCACACACACGTACTACACCCATATTGCCTTTACTGGAGACAAATGAGTCTATATAAAAGGGAGCTCAAATGCTAAAAGTTCAGAAGCATTGCCTTCATCTCTAGGGCAATAATGTGTAAATAGGATATTTGGGACATCCAAGTCCCCAGGGCAATCTACCCATTGAAGTGACCACCACCTTAGGCAGATACATTCATGTCAACTGTCAGTTCTGAGATTTGGAGTTTAAAAAAGTTCCTTTTGAGGAGGTTTGACTGATCCAGCCATCAGGCCAGATGTGAATGGCATGCTATGAGATCCAATGGGAATGATAAATGAAACCTGGGTTCTGAGATCATTACTTTCTGACGGTATACTGGCACAACCTCTTATGAAGCCTGGTATAATGTACCATAAACAGTGATGCTTCCATGATACCCAAAGTCTGTCAAGGATGTGATGAGTTTGTCTACTACTATGTTTTGCTCTGCTAGTATGTTAGAAACCTGAAAATTAAAGAGTGCTGAAAAGCTAACTCCCAAGCTATCATATCCAGCTGGCACAGAGGGTATGACTTGGTACCCCCTTGTTTAAGTACCAGATTATTGTGGTATTGTCTGTAATTACCTGAAGAGGGCCTGGTTCCCATAGATGGTGTAGAGCATTTATGGTATGAATCACAGCCAGCATTTCTTTGATATTGGTGTGTTTTGATGTGTCCAATTGTCCCATAGTCTCTTGCCTTTTTTAACTTTCATAGAAACTGCTCCCAAAGCAAAATCTGGGGAGTCTGTCAGTACAGATTGTGTTGGGGTAGGAACAGAAAAAGGGAGCCCTGGACTGAGAGCCATCTGATCCCTCCACCAATGTAGTTCTGTTTCGATAAAGCCCAGAAATGAGATTTAAAACTTTAGGGAGTGACTATGCTGGGTCCACATGTTTTAGAGATTCCACTAAATCTTTCTCATATGCAGCCTGGCAAGTGGTATCCTGGGGATCATGGAAGCCATTAGACCCAATATCCTAAGAAATTCTCTGGATGAAGCTTGAGACTGATGAGAAAAGCCCCCTCCAGATATAAATCCACCTCGTCTAGAGGGAGAAAAGCCTTAAGCATAACAGTGGCTATAAGGCACCCTAGAAACACAATTCTATGTGATGGAGTCAGGAAAGCTTTTTGTAACTTTATAAGGAATCCAATGTGAGTAAGGAGAGAAGAAACCATTACAAAGAACCCATGGCATCTGGGCAAAGACTCTGCACAGATAAGCAAGTCACCTACGTAAAGAAAATGTAGATGCCCTGCAGTCTGAAAGGGGGCCACCACTAGGGTAAGGTGATTTGTAAACACTCTTGATGCAGTTAACAGCCCAAAGGGTAAAGCAGTGAAATGATGTGACCCAGATATACAAAATCTTAGGTATCTCCTGAAGCGGTGTGTTATAAGAATGTAATGGTAAGCATCCTTACGGTCTAAGGTTATTATAACAAAGTGGCCTAGGAGTAATGCTAAAACAGACCAAAGAGTCAACATCTTGAAGTATGGAACCTTTACATAAAAATTGAGAAAGGAGAAATCCAAAACTGGTATCAATGAGTGCTCCTTCTTTGGGATCAGAAACATTCTGGAATAAAAACCCTTTACTGTGAGTTCTGCATGAACTTGTTCTATGACTCTTGAATGTAACATGTTGGAGCACTTGGGCAAACAACGGTTTGATTTGGAGGGTGAGGAGGGATCCCTTTGAAAGGAGGGGGGATCTATTCATTTTCAGCTATACCCTACATTACATTCAAAACTCATTTATCTGATACTGTCTGATGCCAAGCACGGAAAATGAGGGTCAGATTCATTGACAGGGGAGCAGATACAGGGGCTAAAGAAAGAAAGAAGCTGATTAGGTCCCTGGCATGATCACTGAGTAACTGGTGCTTGACCGTTCCTAGGAAAACTCCTTGTTTCTTGATACTGGAATTGGTTCCCTCCTGCCATTTCATCTTTGGTACTTGCCTGTTATTTGGCACTCTGTTAGTTTTAAAAAGTAAAAAGTCATCTTCAGTATACCACCACAGCAAACAGAAATAGCTGTTAAAACCAATTTTATTCACTGGCAAAATAAAATAAAAGCATAAAACATAAGAATCCAGTCCGATGAGCACTTTCGGCTATTTCAGCCTTCTTCAGATCGTATAGTTAGGACTGCTCTCATTTTAACTTCAAAATAGTAATTAGCCAATCTCTCTCTTGATTCACATCAACGTCTTTTCTCTAAGGCTAATCGTTCAAGATGGATAGAATGTTCAACCTCTTGTTCAGATAGCCAATGATATCTTAATAGAGCTCCATCTAGTTACATCAGCAGCAGGTAACCAATGCCTGTTCTGACTGGTTATGTACCCAGACAAATGTACTCAAGAGAGTAGCTGAAGCAGAAGCTCTAGAAACAGTATCAGCACAATCACACATACTTTCAAAGGTATGTTTGGAAAGTTGAGACAGGTTAGGTACAATCTGATTCATATGTGAATTACCCTCAGGGGTCAGAGAAGTAGAAAATTCTCCCAAACTATTTGCACATTTTAATATAAACTTCCACATATAGCTCTGGTAATTAAGGATTCTGAAGACTAGAGGAGAAAGAAAAAAGTCTCTTACTGTGTTGTCCAGCCACTTGCCCTCTTGATTCACAGGTACTAGGTTAGAGATGGGTAACAGTCTTCTTGCTGAAGTAGCTGTAATCATGACAGCAGCTGGATCTGATCTAAGATAAGAAAAGAGATTTCTTAGCTTCAGAAACTCTAGCTAGTTCCTCTGCTTTCTTAGGAACTGATGAGTAGGAATCAGGAACATGAGAGGCAGCTTTAAACGCATCTTCCAATGTTGGCAAAATGGAAGAAATGGGTGCAGTATTATGGGGCTCTTGTTCAAGCAAATCATAATAATTGTCCACCTCAGGAAGAATATCCATCTGTTCCCAGGAAGACGCATCTGATAATCTAGAAATAGCCTCAGCAAATGAGGAAGCCATCTGTACAATTTCAGGCTCACTATCTACAGAATCAGGGTCTTGGGATACAGAACACTCAGGTGACATAACACTGCCTCTGTCAACATCAGAATCATCAGAGAAAGTATCCTCTTCTTTAGAAGTAGGGGCATGAATACCTGAAGGCGGCATATGGTACTCAGAACTGACTATTTTCAATAAACTCCTGGCTAAAATAAAAACATCATTCTTACAACCAGAAACCATCTCACTGTTTGGATGGATAGGAAAAGCATATCATTACAAACAGATCTTTTTCTTGACCATCAAAAGAAGACCCTGCAGAGGTCATCCCTGTATGTAAAATGGATGGTTTTCCCGTGCTCAAGCCGGACACGAGACAGCTGCAAATAACGTGTCCAACCCAATGTTCATAGTGGCTGACAAGTCTACATCAAAGTGATTCAAGGAAATATGTAGGTGGTTTGAGGAACAAGCAGAGGCCACTACAGAGTCACCTACCACTGGCTGAGGCATTCAAGAACCTCATAATGAAGGCAAGAACTCATGCTTTAACTGCTTTTCCCTTTTAGGTACATTGGGAGAAGGACCAGCAAGACTGGTTTAAGTAACCATGTTCTAGCTCAGAAAGAAGCCCAAATGCCAGTAAGGTATGCTTTAAGAGCATGTAAAAGATAAATTATCACTCAGAGTACAAAAGTTGCACACAACCCATACAAAAAGGTTTAAATTCCCAAAACAAAGGTTATGAAAGCAGCACACAAACTGTCAAAACAGAAACATTTCCAGCAGTGAGATGCCTGATAAAATTCAAGTCAAATAAGTAAACACAAGCATTCACACAAAAGTCCATTTTTCATATGAAAAATACTTTTTAATTGTCCAAAATCTCCAAAGATATTTAAATTTGAGTGTAAAATAAGCTCTAAGGCACAAAATACAGTCTATGCCTAGAAAACAATTCTTAATGAGAGAGAGAAAAATGCAGTACCGGTGTGCCTGAAAAGCCAGTATTCTTGATATGTACTGCAACTTTCACCAAAATCACATAAAAACACTAAAATATTATGAATATTTGTGTGAATATTTGTGTGGAAGGGGTCACCAAATGGGTCTTACCTGTCTGACAGGAAGGTTTGGATGACTTGTTCTCCAGAGAAGCCTTGGAGATGCATCTGAACAAGGCAGCAAGAAAGTAATAAAGATTTTTAATCACTCTAGCTATTTACATACTTCCCTCCAAATATGTTTAGCCTATAGGCAGCCAGAGTGACTGTGTGGGAGGGGCACAGAGCTTTGAGAAGTGGGACTGCATCCCTGGCAGAATACAACCTATTGGTTAATGTAGCACTGAGAAAGATGAACATCTGCCATAACAATCTGATAGAACTGTACAGCGAAAACTAATTGTTGAAGGTAAAGGATCTTGACATGAAGCAAAAAAAAGGCAAAATGTTGTATATGGGGGAATACCCTATCAAGACCAAAGTCTGAACTGTACAGAGGTGGGACTTCATTAGGTTTACAGCAACTCCCCGAGATGAAACAGGCTGAGCAGAAACTGCTGAAAATGAATGTCCTGAGTCTGAGTGGCAAGAAGTCACTCACCCACACAGGGAAGCACTTCTGGATCTCGGTAGTATGAGGTGTACCATATCCACATGGATCCTTCTAGTATAAGGTATACTGTAGCCACATGGATCCCTGTAGTATGAGATGTACTGTAGCCACATGGATCCTTGTTGTACAAGGTATACTGTAGCCACATGGATCCTTGTAGTATAAGGTATACTGTAGCCACATGGATTCTTGTAGTAGAAGGTATACTGTAGCCACATGGATCCCTGTAGTATGAGGTGTACTGTAGCCACATGGATCCTTGTAGTATGAAGTGTACTGCAGCCACATGGATCCTTGTAGTATAAGGTATACTGTAGCCACATGGATCCCTGTAGTATGAGGTGTACTGTACACACACATGGATCCCTGTAGTATGAGGTGTACTGTAGCCACATGGATCCTTGTAGTATGAAGTGTACTGCAGCCACATGGATCCTTGTAGTATAAGGTATACTGTAGCCACATGGATCCCTGTAGTATGAGGTGTACTGTACACACACATGGACCCCTGTAGTATGAGGTGTACTGTACACACATGGATCCTTGTAGTATGAAGTGTACTGCAGCCACATTGATCCTTGTAGTATAAGGTATACTGTAGCCACATGGATCCCTGTAGTATGAGGTGTACTGTACACACACATGGACCCCTGTAGTATGAGGTGTACTGTACACACACATGGATCCCTGTAGTATGAGGTGTACTGTACACACACATGGATCCCTGTAGTATGAGGTGTACTGTAGCCACATGGATCCTTGTAGTATGAGATGTAATGTTACTACATGGATCCCTGTAGTAGTAGGTATACTGTAGTCACATGGATCCCTTTAGTATGAGGTATGCTGTAACCACATGGATCCTTGTAGTGTAAGATGTACTGCAGACACGTAGACCCTTGTAGTATGAGGTGTGCTGTAGCCACATGGATCCCTGCGGTATGAAGTGTGCTGTAGCCACATGGATCCCTGCGGTATGAGGTGTACTGTATCCACATAGATCCCTGTAGTATGAAGTGTTCTGTAACCACATGGATCTCTGTAGTACAAGGTGTACTGTAGCTACATTGATCCTTGTAGTATGAGGTGTACTGTAGCCACAGACATACATTCGACAAGCACCTTTACGGCAGAGGTAAGACTGAATGGATGCATCCAAAACTGATACAATCTAGTTTTCACCTGTAAGCATAATAATCTCTATGAATATTTGCATATTTTGATTTGGAGGAAGGTATTCAGAAGGTTTAAAGAGTATGAGCAGTCTCCTTTGGACAGGTGTGGAAGGAAACAGTGCAGTGAAACAATTCTGAAATGTTTATTTTAAATTAATGCATTTAGGCTGACGAGATTCCGGCTGGACCCGAGCTCCTCAGTTTACTTGGGCACCAAAAAAGAATTTGAAGAATATCTTAAGGTTCTCTATTCCGCTGGGGGACACTTAAATCTCTTTTTTTTTTTCAAAGGGCTTCTGTGCATACTTCAATTCCACTGATTTTTGATGGGGTGGGTTGTCTGACAAGTGCAGGAATGGGATCTGGAGATGGGTATAAAGCAGGATCAAATAACCCCTGGGTATGATTTCCATCATCTCTTTGTCCCTAAAAATCTTTCTCCATTCTGGATTTGCAGATGATAATCAGTCAAGTAGCTAGAACAGCCAAGACCACTAGAATAGTATCAGCTTCTTGTTCTGTGATCCTGCCTGAAACCATGTGGAAGGACTGTCTGTTTTTACTGTTCTTGCCGTTAACCATGCCAAGATCACAGCCTATGCTGGCCGCTCTACATCTTGGCAAAGGTATCTATGAAGGATGAAAAATTTTACTTAAAACTATAGGGGGAGGGTCTGCTACTCAAAACTATAAGGGGAGGGTCTGTCTACCTTTAGGACTGGAAGAATGGACCCCTTAAGAGTTCAAAAAAGGTTGCCTTTATATATTTGGTAAGCAGAGTCAAACACTGCCAAGGGGAACTGTGTATATCAGTCCAGATCCTGTTGCTCTACCATAGAGTTATAGACCATACAGACTACAATGCTGGTGAGACTTGAAGGAGCTGAAGCCTGGGTTCAAACTTCTCTTTCAGTTAATCATCCATCAATCTTCTGCAGCATGCTGGACCTCAAACCTTTTGTCCCTTTGTAAACAGATTATGTGCATCAGGCAGTTCCAGTGTCCATAAGGATAAGGTGGTTGATCTAAAATCATGCTTCCTAAAGCTGCTCATAATCTGGGATATTTTTTTTAATTTTATTGAGGATGATAGATAGTGAGCCTCTTCACAGTGGAAGCTCTTTGTATGGCTGCTGCCAAAACAGTAACACCAGGTCTGGATGTTTCTGCCTTAACTAATGACTCCATAGGATGCCAAAAAAGAATCATGTTCATTTTTCTATGACAGTTGCTATTTGCAAGAGTTTTCTCATGTAATTGTGGCAGCATCCTGCAGGATGTCCATCAAAGGAGTGATCACTCAGGAGCTTTTTGGGAGAAATGTTCATTCTTTTTGTATTCTCTTTCAGGAGAAGAAATACGCTCTGTTGTACACAGATCTTTTCCTCGAATCTAAGAGGTCATTTCATAGGTTGGTACTAGGCTATCAGCCCTAGGGCCTATACAAACCTAACCATAACAATTCCCTGGATATTTCTTCCCACAATATTTACTTCCCTGGACCCGACTAGCAGGGTGAATGACGTGATCCCCGGGGTGAAATTTTTATCTCCCATCCAATCATCAAGGTTCCTTTTGAACAGGGCCAAAGATGCGCTCTGCTTCACATGTATGGGCAGTCTATTCCAGAGTCTGGGAAGTCTCTGGGTCAGGAAGCTATCCCTTCAGTATGTTTTGTTCATTGTGATGACAGGGTTTAGATCCCTGGAGCATGTGACTCTGAGGGATTGGGATTTCTTTAAGTGTAGCACGTCCAACAGCTCTGGGTTTGACATGGCCAGAGATCGCCTCTGAGTAGATGATATGCGACAAGAGTATAGCTGGAGTTTTTATTTTTTTAAATGGTCAGCACAGGGCATCTGCTTTAGGCCTGTGATTCTTTTAGTGAGGTATTTCTGCAGCCTTTCCAGTTGTTGCAGATGTCTTGAGAGGTACATACTAAACGGGACATTGTATTCTATAATGGGTCTAATGAGGGATGAGTACAGTGGGATAATGACCTCCCTTTTCTGGATGAAAAGCCCTTAGTGATGAGGTGTGCCACATAGAAGGATTTCATAACTGTTGTGGCAATGTGGTTATCGAAGGGGAGACCACTGTCCACCTGTGTCCCTAAGTCTCATCACACTTTTGATGTTTGGTGTACTGCCACCTATGTGGTGATTCACAGGGACATGTTTTTTTCCCAAAGGGGATAACTATATATTTCTTGGCATTGAGTTTGAGCCCACAGCTCTGACATTAAGCATCTATTTCTGTAAGGCCCTTTTGTAGAATATCCACATCATTTGGGGATTCAATAATGGCTCCCAGTTTGCAGTCATCTGCGAACTTTGTTAGCCAGAGTCCCTTAGTGTTGGCCTATACTTCAGAGTAGATGCCAAACAAGAATGGTCCCAGGACTGAACCCTAAGATACTCCACTTGTCTGGAGCTGGATTTGGAGTCAGCTACTTCTACAATGCGGGTTCTGTCAGTAAGCCAGTTGGCAACTCATCACGTGACGTAGGGATTAATGCCCAGCTTAGTAAGTTTATCTATGATTCCAGAGTGGGGGGTGGTGTTGAAGGCCTTGGCGAGGTCCAGATAGGCTATGTCAACCACCTTACTCTCATCCACAGCACTAGAGACTGCTCTGAAGAAGTCAATCAGGTTCAGGAGACAAGATCGGCCCTTCACGAACCCAAACTAAGTGGGGTCCAGTGTTTGAAGGTTGCCAATGTCCTTGTTTATAAGTTCCATGATAACACGTTCCATGGCCGTACAGATCAGGCTCATCAGACTGATGGGGCGGTAGTTCCCAGGATCCAAGGTGGATCCCCCCTTGGGGAGTGGGATATTTTGGTATTGAGATGGGCCCTTTAGGGGGTGAGAGGGGGATGAAGTTGGCACTGAATCGATCTACCAGGATATTGGCAATATCCTTGGGATCAGTATATTTAATTCCATTCTGTTGTAGCTCAGAGCAGATATGAGCATTACCATTTAGATTCTTGAGATAGCTATAGAATGCCTTGTGGTTGTCTTTGGAATCTTTGGCAATTTTATTTTCATAACTAGCTTTGGAGGATTTTATGAGGGATCTCAGCTTCTTACTGAGGCTGGTAAGGGAGTTTTTTTGCATCCTGGGATTTCCCTCTTTTCTGCAACAGTTTCTTCCTTTTGTTGTAAAGTGTGTCTATGACAGGGGACCACAGATTGGCTTCCTTTTTTGGAGGAGAGCGTCTTGGTTCTATTTAGGATGGCATGATTCATGCATGAGTGGATGTGCTCGTACAGTGCCTTAGTGTAGGATTCAGCAGTCAAACTTTCAGTTCCCGTCTGCATGGGTGTCATGAAGTTTGTCACTTCTGACTTGAGTAGTATGAAGTTGGCTTTGGAGAAGTTTTTTTATGGAGGTTTCCTTACTGGGGAGTGGGGGAGGGATGTGGATGTAAAGGGTGATTAGCTTATAGTCAGACCTGACCAATGAGGGGGCGTCCATAGGTGTGGAGCATCGATTTCCCATGTTGGTAATGACCAGGTCTAGGATATTGGATCCCCTGGTGGGACTATGGATTAGTTGATCCAGGGCATTGGATTTAATGAATTCCAAGAACCGTTGGGCAAAGGTGTTGGCACATGAGTAGTTTTCCCAGTTAATGGCAGGGTAGTTGAAATCACCCAGTATTAGGGCAGGGTAGTATTTGTAGGACAGACTGAGGAAGTTTGCACATTCTTGTCACTGTGGCTCTGTGGTGAGATGTCTTTTTCAGATCCAAGTCTTTGAACTTATAGAAACACTTCCTAAAGCATTTGAGGAGGTTCAGCCTCAGATAACTCTGCTGGCCTCCTGGAAAATGGAGCCACCAAGGAGAAAAGCAATAGCAAAGGGGGAAACTGTAGCCTGGGGTTGAGTACACCAGCTTGGAAGTGCAGAGTCTAGAAAAAATGCAGAACGTATTTTGATCAAAACATAGTTTGGGAAACCTTAAAGCAGTAGGCTTCAGACAAAAAGCTTACTTAAGAGTCAAAGCCAATAACATCTGTAAGACCAACTTTAGAATCCTTGGCATCAGAACCACAGACACTTGAAAGGCCAATGACAAAAATATTTATTTATTTATTTTATTTAACATTTGTTGACCGGAATAGTCCAACTGGATTCATGTCCATTTTCTGCGGAGGCCTGGGGAGAAAAGCGCCAAGGTAAGCAGATATAATAAAAACATAATACAAAGAGTACTGGCAAAGATTACATAAGCAAACATGAATAAACAAGTTCCACATGTTAGAGTTACTCCCTGATGAAAGTCAGGGGTAAGTTCAAAAGTAAGCTGATCACTAGATTTTACACATTCTTGATGAGAGTTAGCCAGGCTTGTTGCAGTGGCAAAGCCAGTTTAGTGCCCGATGTTGGAAACTGACTAAGGGAGGAGAGCAAAGTAATATCAGCTGGAAGCGAGTTCCAGGCTCTACCTACAGAGTTTGCAAAGAGAGAATCACCAGCTGCATTGTTAATTTTGATTGTCTGAATTAGTAGCCTTAGAGGATCGAAGCAGTCGTGGATTGTTATAGGGGGTGATAAGATTTTTAAGTGCCGGAGTATTTTATAAGCCATAATCAGTAGGTTACAGTGGATTAGACGGGGTAGTTCAAGCCACCAAAGCTGGTTAAGATTGATGCAGTGGTGTGTCCTAAAAGGCAGGCCAGTGGTAAACCTGGCAATGTGATTATAACAGGTTGAAAGTTTAAGTACTATATTGTTTAAATTAGAGTAGGGGGGATGCATATAGAAGTGTTGAAAGTAGGTGAGAGCGAGCTATGGCAATTTTGGCTGTAGGGTTAAGACGGCTTTTATTCTGTAAAGTGACCCTAGATTTTTTTGATGGCTTTGATCGATTGGTTTACATGTAGGTCGAATTTTAGGTTATTATCAATAATGACACCTAATAGTTTTGTAGTGGGATCGGGGGAGATTATTGTGCCATTGTTTGCATTTACGGTAAAGGTAAAAGCAGCAGGCCTTTGTGTTGGTGAGAATAACAGCATTTTAGTTGTTTGGGATTTAGTATCAAACAACGTTCAGAGAGCCATTTTTCTATAGTATTAACGGTGGTCTGGATAGCAAACCATAAGTCTGTAGGAGATGTGGCTGAGCAGATCAGGGTAGAGACATCAGTATATTGGATACAGCTGACATTTGGGATGACAGTATACAAGTCATTAATGAATATGGAAAACAGTAGGGACCCTAGTATGGAGCCTTGTGGTACTCCAAGGGTGTTAGGTAGAAGGTTAGAGAGCTTGTTCTGCCAGAAAACAGCCTGCTGTCTCCCACTGAGATAAGATTTAAACCATTGAAGGGCTTCAGAATCTAGACAGAAAGTTTGCAGGGTGTGTATTAAAAGTTGGTGGTCAACCATGTTGAATGCCTTGGAAAGATCCAAGAAGAGGGTTGAGGATATGTGATTATTGTTATGGTTTATGGTATTGGTAAAAGCTAGTAGGGCTGAAGTAGTGCTGTGGTGAGGACAGAAGCAGTGTTTGGTATCTGCCATGAGGTGATTCTGGATTAGGTGGTGCATGAGTGGTTTGTCTGTGTATACATTTTTCCATAATCTTTGCAAGTGGAGAGAGTATAGCTATTGGTCTATAATTGGAGAATTCAGTGGAGGAGCCTCGTTTATGTAGTGGGATTACAGAGGATGTTTTCCAAATGGTGGGAATTTTAGCTTCTGCTATAGTACAATTAATTAGTATTGATACTGGATAGGCAATAGCATCAGCTGATTTTGAAGGTACTCAGCGGGGAGTTGATCAGTGGAGAGTGTGGTGGGTTTTAATCTTTTGATCAAGGTATGGATAAGTGACATGGACACTGGTTGGAGGCTGACGAGAGTAGGTTCGTAGGGATGGTACTTTCAGGGCCAGGGGAGTTAGAAGGTAATTGGCTAGCTAGGACTTGAATTATCTCAGTAAAGAAATAGTTAAAACTATCAAACATCCTCAGGGGGTTTATCAATGGTAGCAGCGGGGATAGGTGTAGAGATTTTTCCAGGATGAAGTAGATTATACAGACCTGCCCAGAACTTCTGAGGATTGTTTTGGTTTGCTGTCTGTAAATTACAATAGTATTGTTTTTTGTCTTGTAAAATGGATTTTTTAGTTTCATTCCTAGCTTGCCTGTATTTAACTTGATCTTGGGGGTCTTTATTAGAGCACCATGAGGCCCAAAATTTGTTTCTACTGGTAATTTTGAGTCTAGACTCTTTAGAAAGCCATGGTTCAGTTTTTGCTTTTGTTTTCTTTGAACGGGCAGGTGCATGCAAATCAAGAATTTTAAGAATTTTGTTGCTGAAATATACAACTGCCTCCTCTAAGGAGAAGAGTTTTTAGAATAGACCAGTTACATTAGTTAAGTTCCTGTTGGAATTTGGTAGGGTCAAAGTCTTGTTTTAACTTTTCTGAGTAAGGGTTGTTTGGGATTAATGGCTTTTTGCTTAATTATATAAGTGAGAAGGTGGTCATTTAGGTCACTGGGGAGGGTATCAGCAGTGTACAGTTGGGGGTTACTATTTATGAGCACTCAGTCGAGTAGGCTTTCTTTTTGGTTGGGTTTACCTAGCCTGGTAGGGTTGGCTATGACTTATGTAAATGCATGCAGGTTAATATGGGTAGATGGGGATTCTGAGGAACAGGTGCCCCACTCTATGTTAAAATCTCCGAGTAGTAAGGCTTCATGGGGGTAATGACATGTTAGCCAGTGTATGGTATCTTCAAGTGTGGCTATATTGTTACCTGGGGGAATATACATGCAAATGATAATAATGCATTTACTTTTGTTAAGTTGCAATCTGGTGGCAAGAATTTCGGAGTTATTAATCTGAAGTGGTTGTGTAACATATATGGACACATTCAACTCTACCCCACCCCCTTCCTGCAAACACGATCCAGCCTGTGTATGTTATACCCAGGTGGTAACACTTCATTGTTGGTAGTGTTAGGTTTTAACCAGGTTTCAGACAGACAGAGAATCTCAGGGGAGTGGACAGCCAGGAGTGCACGCAGTTCATGTACCTGGTTATTAAATGTTTCTAATAGTGAGATATTGATTGTAGGTTTATAGCTTAGGTTACAAGTAGAGAGGGTGTATATATCAGAAGTGGATGGGCCAGGGTTGGGGTGAATATCAACACCAAGTATTAGGCTAGGTCTGTACTTAGTGATAAGCTTCAAGAGTTTGTTTATAAGATTGTGGTATTGTCTGGATCAAGGGCTATTATTATAAGTATGGTTGAAGGTGGGATGATTTACAGCTGGGGTGATATAGTATGGCCTTTCAGGTACTGATAACCAGTGAGAAACGGGTTTTCATACAAGGTGAGTAAATAAGTGGCCAACAGAATGGATGGTAAACAGAAGAGTAGCATTATGAGAGGAGGAGTACGGTTGTTACGGATCTGTTGTTTGTATGGCCCAACAACAGAAGCTCTGATGGTGAATTTAGAGGTAATAGAGTGGGTGGAGAAAGTATGTTAGGTGAAAGCTAATAGATTGTTATAACAGGGGTATGGTTGAGTAACTATAAATGCAGTGGTACTGGGGGGTGGGTGTGAATTGGGGTCAGGAAGGGGGTGCAGAGTGAGCCCGAGCGGAGTGGGGCTAACACTGTCTACAAGTGTTTTCTAAGGCTTCCGGGAGCCGTATGGTATGTATTTAGTATTAACTTAATGGCTGTGTTTTTAAACTGTGTTTTTAAACTATGTTTTACACTATGTTTTCAACTGTGTTTGATACTCTGGTAAGAAAAAATCGTGGCAGAACACTGCAGGAACTTCTGTTAATTTTAATAAAAAACAGCATAAAATGCACAGGATACAAATAAAATGAGCGCTTTCGGGTATAGACCCTTCATCAGATAAACATCATCAATGAAACAAAATAATTTAAACAACTTTACATCCAATGAACAATCAGTAAAACACCCGCCTATTCTTAAGGGCGGGCTTCATAGGTACTATTTCATTTAAACCAGGTGCTCTATGTGCCATAAGTTCAATGATCCATTTAGCCTCTATGAGTTCTGTTTGTTGCTTAATATCCCCTCCCCTACGATTTAATTTAACATTAACAATGGCTCTGAACTTGAAAGAATGTGTGCCATATTCTTGAATGCGTTTATACAAAGCATTGTGTACATCACAAGTTCTTATAGCAGATAGATGCTGCAATATTCTGACTTTAAACATACAGTTGGTCTTGCCAACATAAAAATGAGAACAATGTTGACACTCTGCTATATAGACAATATCTGTTGTCCTACACGTAGCCTTAGCCTTGAACTCAAAGACTTTACCTGTAGTTGGATGTTTAAAAGAGGTGCCTTTAATGATGTGGTTACAGGCTTTGCAGTTGCCACATGGTACACTTCCAGCATTGGTCTTAAAGGAAAGACTCCTTCCACTCCTCTCCCTATCTAATATATCTTTTAGGTTTTTACCCCTTCTAATGCCAAAGCTCGGTTTTATCCCAACTATGGCTTTAGTACCGTCTTCACTAGTTAAAATATTCCAATTCTTGGTAATGATGTCACAAACACCTCCTGTATTACTACTATATGTAAACACAAACTTCAAGTTGGATACATTAGGTCTACTGGTGAGTGTCTGTCTTCTCGATGTCCCTTCATGGCACAGCCAAGGTTTGAATTTTTTCCTACTGGAGGCTTTATTGCCAACAACCTTGTCAACCATACCCTGCTTATACCCTCTTTCCTCAAAATAATCCTTTAAATTATCTATCTCTAACTGATATTGTGAATCTTCAGTGCATACTCTTGATATCCTACCTACTTGTCCCTGAATAATGTTAGGAAAAGTGAATCTCGGATGCATACTATTGAAGTGCAACAGCGTATTTTTCCAACAATCTTTCCTATACAACAGAGATGAAAAACCTTCATTCGTTTGTGTTATGGTGACATCTGAAAACGAACATTTGACAGTAAATCTCAAAAAGGTAGTGGTGGAATGTATATAACTTACAAAGGTATCCAACAAAAACCTATCACCCTTCCATAAAATAAAAAATGTCATCTACAAAACGTTTGTACATAACAATATATTTCATCCAATTATTGTCTGTCAAAAATGCTCATTTTTCCCAATAGGACATTACCAGGTCTGCGTATGTGTTAGCACAGGGTGTGCCCATGGCTACACCTTGTGCCTGTCTATATGCCTGATGTAAACCTAAAAAAACATTGTTCTCCAAAACCAAGGTTGACAAGGTGTCCAATAGATCAACCTGAACACCCCCTACACCCATGTCCTTCAATAAAGACCTAATGGCCTGTGTACCGTAATCATTACTGATTACTGTGAATAGATTCTGTACATCCATGGACACCATAAGGTATAAACCTGATGAATAATCTGACTTAGCTTGTCCCAAAGCTTCTAAAAAGTCACCTGTATCTCTTAAAATATCCGTGATGGAATCTACATAAGGTCTTAGTACCGATTCCAACCAAATGGAAATATGTTCGGTTACCCACCCTCTCCCTAAAACTATGGGTCTGAAGGGTGGGTCTATCAAAGACTTATGTATCTTCGGTAATGCTTTAAAAATGGGGGTCACGACACCTTCTTTCCATAAAAAATTCCGTAACTCTTCACTAATCACATTGTCATCAAGAAGTCCTTTCAACCTACTATGTACACCATCTATGACCTGCTTCACAACTAAAGGACCAACCAGTATATATGTGTAACTATCAGATAGCAGTTTACTGATTTTGCTCTGGTAAAAGGTGGTGTCCAAAACCACCACTGCTCCTCCTTTATCTGCCATTTTAATGGTCAAATCTGCATTATTACTTAGCTCAAACATGGCTTTACGTTGTGTAGATGTGAGGTTGTGAAACTTATGTGCTCATTCTTCACTGAAATATCTAATCAAATCCTGTTCACAGCACCTAATAAACATGTCCATATTAGCCGTGAATGGTGGTACAAACCCACTGGGTTGTTTCAACCCCATATGCTGTGACAAATTAGTTCCAAACATAAGCTTTAAGGCAACATTCCTACAGTAAAACATGATATCCATGATAACCTTATTAAATATACTTTCTTGACTAGGTACAAACGTTAACCCTTTATTCAAAATAAAGGTCTCATCTGCAAGGTGATGACTAGATAAATTGTAAACAATGGTACCATCAACATTACCAGTCAATCCATAGTCCTTCTTTCTTGTTGGCATCCCTGCCTTCGCTTAGTGAACTCTTCCATGCCCCTTTCTTTTTCACGGGCGCCGGTAATTGCGCCAAAAAATTCCGTTCTTTTTGAACATCCTTAGGTCTCGCTCCCTGGCGTGTACCGTCAATGGCATCTTCCAAACTGCCATTGATATTAGCCAACCCTTTAGATGACGAATCACCAATCACTTCAGCAGCCATAGAAGTAGCATTTCGCTCTACCAGAGGAACGGGTTTAGGTTCTAGAGTCGTATCACTGAACCCTGTGGTTAAACTGCCACTAATCCATTCAACCGGTAGTCTCTCACTGGGGCCAGCACATCGTACTGCATCATTTGCTGAAGCAGAACCTCCGTCTATGTGCCTCACATCATGTGCTGTAAAGACCAATTTTTTATTGGATGAGGGACCAACAGTGTTGCCTGTAGCCCGTGCCCTCGGCCAAACAAAAATGTTCCCTTTCGAAAAATCGTCGTAGTCCCTTTTTAACTTATTCATCTTGTGTAGCTTAAGCTTCTCGTTGGGCTGCAGTACGATGGATATACATTCCACCACTACCTTTTTGAGATTTACTGTCAAATGTTCGTTTTCAGAGTTGGATTTTTTGGATGTCACCATAACACAAACGAATGAAGGTTTTTCATCTCTGTTGTATAGGAAAGATTGTTGGAGAAATACGCTGTTGCACTTCAATAGTATGCATCCGAGATTCACTTTTCCCAACATTATTCAGGGACAAGTAGGTAGGATATCAAGAGTATGCACTGAAGATTCACAATATCAGTTAGAGATAGAGAATTTAAAGGATTATTTTGAGGAAAGAGGGTATAAGCAGGGTATGGTTGACAAGGTTGTTGATGGCAATAAAGCCTCCAGTAGGAAAAAATTCAAACCTTGGCTGTGCCATGAAGGGACATCGAGAAGACAGACACTCACCAGTAGACTTAATGTATCCAACTTGAAGTTTATGTTTACATATAGTAGTAATATAGGGGGACCTAATGTATCCAACTTGAAGTTTATGTTTACATATAGTAGTAATATAGGGGGTGTTTGTGACATCATTACCAAGAATTGGAATATTTTAACTAGTGAAGACAGTACTAAAGCCATAGTTGGGATAAAACTGAGCTTTGGCTTTAGAAGGGGTAAAAACCTCAAAGATATATTAGATAGGGAGAGGAGTGGAAGGAGCCTTTCCTTTAAGACCAATGCTGGAAGTGTACCATGTGGCAACTGCAAAGCCTGTAACCACATCATTAAAGGCACCTCTTTTAAACATCCAACTACAGGTAAAGTCTTTGAGTTCAAGGCTAAGGCTACGTGTAGGACAACAGATATTGTCTATATAGAGGAGTGTCAACATTGTTCCCATTTTTATGTTGGCAAGACCAACTGTATGTTTAAAGTCAGAATATTGCAGCATCTATCTGCTATAAGAACTTGTGATGCACACAATGCTTTGTATAAACACATTCAAGAATATGGCACACATTCTTTCAGGTTCAAAGCCATTGTTAATGTTAGATTAAATCGTAGGGGAGGGGATATTAAGCAACAAACAAACAGAGCTCATAGAGGCTAAATGGATCATTGAACTTATGGCACATAGAGCACCTGGTTTAAATGAAACAGTACTTATGAAGCCCGCCCTTAAGAATAGGCGGGTGTTTTACTGATTGTTCATTGGATGTAAAGTTGTTTAAATTATTTTGTTTCATTGATGTTGTTTATCTGATAAAGGGTCTATACCCGAAAGCGCTCATTTTATTTGTATCCCGTGCCGCGATTTTTTCTTACCAGTTGGTTTCTATTTGGTCGCATTGGGCAGAACTTAAGTGAGGCACCTAACATTTATTTGGTGTTGTGTTTTATACTCTTGCAGGGTATTTGCTAGCTGTAGATTATGAGTTGAGAGTATAATTTTCAGGGCTTTAAGGTGGAAAACCAGAATGATAGTACAATATTCAGTGTTTAATTTTAAGTTAAGACATAGTGTTATAGAATGCAAGGGGCAAACTAGTTTGTTTAAACAGAGAGGAAGCCAAATTACTATGGGGGATAGACTAAAGGTGCTTTAGACCAAGGTCAGCTGTATACAGTACATAGGATTACATTACAGTTTTAACTATTGCTATTGACCTTAGCAAATTGTAGGTCTGACTTCAGGTAAAATGTTTGTGGGTACAGTTTCTCCAGGGTGGTGTCCTTCAGATAGGAGATTCTTTTTAGTTAGGTATTTTGAGGGGGTCTGCCTAAAAATAAAAATACATTAGGAGTAAGAACCTTTCTAGCACATACAACTAGCCACCAAGCAAGCAAGCATTTAAGCATTTACATCAACTAGAGTATACGGTATACAACAGCTACGTAATGCTATGGACACAATATTTGCTTCATTTCCTTAATATGGGTCTGCAACCAGTTAAAAATCAATGCTAGACTTTGATTCTACTTTGTTCTACACCACTTACAACACTATAATGCTGGGTTATAAATTATTCTGTACTTTGTCTTATTCAGGCTACTGTTCCACATGCAGCATTTAGATTCATAACTAACAAATTCTCAAGACTGTGCACAATTCTATTTCCTTGTCTACTAATGTACTGGTAAAATAAAGTACAATACAGCAACTAACTGCTTCATATCACCTTTAAAACGGCACTGTGTTTATGAATGAGCAGACTGAATAGCTAGGTCGAACTAGGAGCAGTCATGCAGTAAGACGCTCAGATATCGGGCTTTCTTTTACCCACAAAAAGCTTGCTTGTCTTTTCGGCTTTTCCCGGTAAGGGGTCGCCACAGTGGAACTCCGGTCCGCTAATGATTGGTAGTAGATTTTTATGGTGCCGAGTTGCCAGCCCGATGCCTAACCTTCAGCGAAGGCACGCCCATTCACGCATGTCTTTCGGAGGCCACTCGACCGTGGGGAGGACATGCAGACTCCACACAGAAGGCACTCCCCATACACTAGCTGAGAATCGAATGGGAGAACCTCTTGCTGTGAGGCAACAACGTAACCGCTGTACCACCGCGGTTCACATATCTTAATTAAGCAGTACATTGTCACTCAATCTCAGTTACACTTGCCGTGTATACTGACTGTTAAATTTTACAGAAAGCACACGGGGAACAATTACAATGCCATAGTTTCTCAGAAATAAGAGCCAACATTGCCTAGAATACTCTATCAATGTCCGATTACAGTATATACTGTATTTAGCTATCTTTGACTTAGTTCAGAGACATATAATGTTTTAAATACAATTTTCTGTTAAAACAACATACCAGACTGGGAGAACAATGCTGCCAACTGGGTCTGGAAGCACCGGGCATTTGAAAATGGCGGTAATCAGTAGGTGTATTAGAAACCTCTCATACGTAGTGAAACAGGGAGGGGTTAAGGGGCTAACACTGACTACAAGTGCTTTCTAAGGCTTCCTGGAGCCGTATGGTATGTATTTAGTGTTAACTCAATTGCTGTGTTTTTAAAACTGTGTTTTTAAGCTAAGTTTTATACTATGTTTTACACTGTTTTCAACTGTGTTTTATACTCTTGCAGGGTATTTGCTAGCTTTAGATTATGAGTTTAGAGTATAATTTTCAAGGCTTTAAGGTGGGAACCCAGAATGGTAGTACAATATTCAGTGTTTAATTTTAGGTTAAGACACAGTGTTATAGAATTCAAGGGGCAAACTAGTTTGTTTAAAACAGAGAGGAAGCCAAATTACTATGGGGTATAGACTAAAGGTGCTTTAGACCAATGTCAGCAGTATACACTACATATGATTACATTACAGTTTTAAGCTATTGACTTTAGCAAATTGTAGGTCTGACTTCAGGTAAAGTGTTTGTGGGTACAGTTTCTCCGGGGTAGCGCCCTTCAGGTAGGAGATTCTTTTTAGAAAGGTATTTTGAGGGGGTCTGCCGGTAGTTTGTTTGGAAAATTAGATCGAATAGTGGCAACTTCCTGTTTTCTTGTAGCTAGACTTTTACGTAGTTTAAAGGGTCTGCAATCCTGAATCCGCTCAGCTGGTGGCATCTCTAACACAAGTTTGCAGCTAGCACCAACCCATAACCTTTAAAATATCACAATCAGATGTGCTGATACTGCAGAGGAAAGTGCTAGAAGGCACTCACCGAGGTTTCAAACTAACAACCAGCTCTGGCAGAGTTTTATTTGAATTTAGAACAGAAGCTATTGTTAAAAAAGTGGTAATTAGCAGGGTACATAAAATAATGCATGCTAACTATAAGACTCAATTAGAGGAGGTTTGAAAAGATGAAAAAAGAGAATGTACAGGCAATTTACAGAAGAACAATTGAAAGACATCTGTAAGGTCCCCAGGTATGCAACAAAGTGCAAAATATTTATGATCTGCTTGGAAGCATTTACATTTTTATACACAGAGTAGACTTCAGAAGATTTTTTTTCTCACATATATATATAGCAAATGCTGGAGGCGTGATGGAGAATAGGGTGTAAACTGGGAAAAAATTTTTTTGAGAATATAATGAGCTCACAGACTTTAAAAATTCCCTACAGAGTACTTTGCTCGAAAATATTGGGGGAAACAAATGGTTGTAACGTGGAAATTATTCTTTTGAGCCGAGAGATATAGTATCTGAATTACCCATATTTGTTAGTTTAATGCAATTGGTTGCCAGAAAAGCAATTACTAGAAAATGGAATTCAAAATCTAAACTAACTGAATCATTGAATATTGTAAAGGAGATAAAATAAATGGAGATAAGGTTGTTAGAAAAGGGAAGTAACAAATTGCATAGAAACAAATGGAATTTGTAAGAATAATACATGCAGAATAATGTTTAAGAGGAGTGAGGCTTAAGGGAAGGCAGAAGCTCAGTATTTTATGTAATGTTGGAGTGTATGAAAATTGTTTAAAAACATAATGGTGCTGTTTTTATCTGTGCATTATACCCATGTTACTACTTAAAATGTTCCGCGGTGGTGCAGCGGTAGCATTATTGCCTCACAGCAAGAGGTTCTCCCGTTTGATTCTCAGCTGGAGTGCCTTCTGCGTGGAGTCTGCATGTCCTCCCCGTGGTTTGGTGAGCATTCAAAAGACATGCGTAAATGGGCGTGCCTTAGTTGAAGGTTGAACGTCGAGCTGGCACCTCGGCGTTCATGAAAATCTACTGCCAATCATTAGTGGACCGGAGCTCTGCTGTGGCGACCCCTAACCAGGAAAAGCCGAAAGACAACGAATACGACAACAACAACTTAAAATGTTTTGATTTAATTAAAATGTTTAAAAACAAAAACAAGAAAGTCCAAAACAGTGCAAGTGTTGTAATACTAGTGATAAAATATGGCAATGAAAATACACACACACACACACATGTATAAATGTATGGCTGCATATGTATGTCTCTGTCTCTCGTGGTCTACACACAGACCCACACGCATGCACATCATTACACTGCCTAGCTTGGTCTATGTGCATAAATCAGCAAATCTGACACCTAAGTAGACCATAGCTCTTACGTAACTGTTAAATAGTATGAAGTGATACATTTACAATATTTTTAAATTCTTTATAATACAAACCTGCATCAAACCTGAGAAGGTTATTTTCTACTTAGGAGTTAATCGGGAACTTAAATGACTGCAGACATTCTTCAGATACTGCCAAATACTAAACAGGACCAAAAGAAACGTTTCTACAATTATGATAAAATATTAGGCCAGGCCATCAGAAGAAATAGCAGAAGCATACAGTGCTCTGGTGTAGTATAAAATGTCTAGCATTGTGCTTACCCTTCAAAAGTGACTTTCCCAGGAAGTAGCCAAGAAGCCATTTGTAAGTGTTAGGGTAAAGTTAGTAGACAACAAATCTTATAATGTTTGTAATGCTAATTTAGCAAATAAAAAATTCAGACATCAAACAGAATGCCTTTACAAATAGTTAATACACACTGGCCTTGCCATTGTTTCTACTTATAAAAAAGAAAGAAAGAAAGACATTTTTAGTGTAGTTTAAAGGCAAAGGTTTTAATAGGTCTACAGTAAACTCTCAGTTAACCAGAACTCAAGTAACCAGAACTCTGAGTTGTAAAAAGGAAGACGGGAATAAATTCCCTTTTTCCTCAACCTAAGAACAAGTCAAACTAAACAAATGATATAGATTACAGTATTAGTCAGGCCTATTTTTAATAGCAACTCTCAAGCTGGAAACTACAACTATCTGGCATCTACCAATCCCATAGGTGTCGATTAATCGAGAGTTTACCGTACTTAGATGCAAACATATACATTTGAATGGAACTAACAAGGGCCGTCACTTAGATGCAGAATTTTGGACACACGCTCAAAAATCAGTATAATTTTTTCATTGAAGGGCATTTGTTAAGACCATCTGCTGCGATTTTTCATAAAAGCAGAGGTTGGGGTATCCACAGATAAGTCTGTGGTTTCAGAAAGCAGTCATGAAGTTGAGCTAAAAGGGGGGAGGGGGTCATTGCTGCAAAATTCCAGTGATTCAGCAGTTCAGATTATCTCTATAAGGGAGCACTGACAAAACTAGCATTTGGGCTAGTATTGAAGCTTTACAATCGTTCTGCCTTGGAGGGAGTATAGTGATTCATAAATGTAAAGTTTACTGAAATGCTGCATGCCATGAAATGCCAGTGTGGGCCATAAATTATGTATTTGCATGAATCATTGCCACAGTGTCACACTGTAGACTAATGGCAGAAATGTGATGGAAAGATGAAAAAAATCAGGACAGTGAAAATAACTTGATAAGCAAGGTACAGCTGTAAATCAGTCTATCTGAATAGAGTAAGCGTGCTCTCAGACTTGTGTACAAAGTTGTGGACCAGGCATATTTGGTCTACTCAGCCATATACACTTTTAAGTTATCGTCCAAAAGCATTATGCCTCATAGAGCCCAGAACATTTAAAAAATGGTCAAAATGAATGTCCACAGCAAAGAGCTGCTTACAGCTTCTTTTACTGATAGGAATATTTTTCTAAAGTGGCTTTTTTAGGTAGAGTCTCTCATTTGACCACATTGTCTTTGCCATGGTTAGAAAATGCTTCTACTTTGCATAACTTACCATTAATGGTCTTTTCTCAAAGTCCAAAGTAGATATAGTTCCCCTTTCTTCCTCTCTTATTATGCCCACCAGTGAATATAGTGCCCATTTGGCAAGTACCTCACTAAGCACCTCTAAATCAGCTTGCAAAACCACAGGATTTCTTCACCAAAAATATCTCTATTCTCAGTGCCCCTACCTATGCTGATAGACTAAAAGCCCTGTCTCTCTACACACTGTCACATTAATGAGGGGTCATCTTGCTGAGCCTTCCATGCTATGAATAGCCCAACACTCTTTGGACCCATTCACTTAAACAGAACCAGTGCTTGATGTTAAAGTATAATACTTAATGTTTGATTTATATTTTTATCAAAGGAACTCCATACATTCCCAATATATGGTCCCAATAACCTCTTTCTGAACCATCTCTCCTTTATACACATCTTTCTGTAGGAATTTTTTTTTCAAATCTTGCAGTAATACAGAAATATTTGTGCATACATCAAAATCATCAAATCTCATGACGGATACCTAACATAGGAAATTCTCTCTTTATGGAACAGGCAGCCATTACATATAAGTGGAGTACTTTCCTCACAACCAGTAAAACCAGTATGATGACTGGATGAGTAGTTGCAAATTTTAACATGTGATATGTGAAGAAAACCTGTGCAATGGCAGACACTGTTAGCCTCCATGAGTACTGAGAGATGTGACTGAGTTTTCAAGTATTCACTTTAGCTATAATCTTAGTAAAAACTCCTGAACATATCATCTAAGGTACATGATTATATATATATATATATATATAGATAGATAGATAGATAGATAGATATTGTGAAGATATCATGTGTTAACAGACTTCCCTAACATCACCATTTTTATACCACATGATAAATGCTACAGTAAAAGTTTACAAACTGGACACACAATATAGAGCCAAAGACACCCCACCAAAGCACCATAGTTCACCTAAAATAACCCCCAAATCCAACTCTACACTGTCTACACTTAGTGTAACATAAACATATCAGTATCAGAGAATGTTCTTGAAACATGGACACGTTTTTGTAAACATCGTAATGACTATTTGCAGACACAAAACACACTCACTTGCATCAAAACCACTATACTGCACTTAAAGTAACCCCCTCTGAACTCAAAATTTGTACTTAGGGTAACTCAGAAAGCTAAATAAGATAAAATAAATGCAAACCCTTCCTAAGATTCAGAAGTCTTAGCATGATGATAAAGCCGTACCTCAGAAGGTTTCCACATTGCAGTAAGCCTTTCTGATTCATAGACTACTTTAGCACTCAGGTTTTCCCCTTACATAGGTCTCAGCATACAGAGCACTGCATACTAATGCAGCAGTCTGGGGGATGGAGATTACCAACTAGCCATGTACTCGCCTCTAGAAATGTTTGCAGTTCTCAATATTTTGAGCTGAGTGAAATATTATTCAAGCAGGAAAATATGGATTCCATAAACTCACAATGATCATCCATTCACTCCTGTGGGAGTACTTGAGGTACAAATTAAGGTGTGTGTGTGTGGTCACCCTAGGAGGGTTAGGTTTTAAAATGAAAATCTGGATATCTGAGTATGTGTTTGTTTGTGCATATAACCATACAGCTATTAACTTCTTGCCTCCAGATTCAGGAACAAATCCAGAAACAATCACTGACACTTTTTAAAATATTAGTACTATTAAGTTGAGAGGTTGAACTAATAACTATAATTCAACTTATTATAAATTTAATATACGAGAATGTGAATTAAAATTTATTTTCAGAAATAAAAGAAGTCTATTAACTCCAGTTATTGTCATGATTTATTGCCAGAGCAACATTTTGAGCAAAATTAAGAACAGCCCTGAAATTCGGAGACAATTGAGAAGGTACACATAGTAGTGCATGGCTGAGTGATTCCATGAGTATGACCAGTGAGGGAGAGGGGGTTGAGTGTTGACAAGGGTGTGTGTGTGTATGCATGCATGCATGTTTGTGTGTATCCGTGCGTGCATGTTTGTTTGTTTGCTTGCGTTTGTTTGTATGCATATGTATGGGTGCGTTTGTTTGTATGCTTGCATGCGTTTGTATGCATGCGTGCATGTGTTTGTTTGTATGCATGCGTGTGTGTTTGTATGCATGCATGCATGTGTGTTTGTATGCATGCGTACAAACACACATGCGTACGTGCATAATACTCTGAGCATTTTTATTTTTATGTTATTATTAACATTTTTTGTATGATGTCTTTCCTTGTCAAACTGGTTATATCATGAGGGGGTAATTTACAGCATTTAATAGAGAATGAGCTGTTTACTGAAATGTTTATGACAGCCTTTGATATATATATATATATATATATTTTTTTTTTTTTTTTTTTTTATGTATGCCTGACCTTGTTTAGCTAACCATGCAGTTACATTTGTGTTAAATGTTATTCTCTCAAAGGTACATGCTGTATGCTTTTTATAACTGAAGTTGTCTTGTGATGTATTTTGTGTAGCATTTTTTTCCAGCTTACTGTCATTTGTGAAATGTTGTAATAAACAACCCTGATTTATTTTGTTTGGCATTTTACCAAAAGGAGTCCACTGAGTACAATACTTACAATAACAATTACATATTTTTTATGTTTATCAAAACTTGTTTGTCCTGATAACTTTTTGGGAATACTTTTAAGAACCTTTGCACAATGCTTGGCATTGAGTCTTGTACATTTGTTTTAAAAAAAAAAAAAAGAGACAAATTTAATTGAGCATCTGCTCCCCCTCGTTTTAAAAGCGATACATTTTGCTGCTGATTACTGTAAATAATGACTCTCATTTGATTTGTGTGGTCTAGCAAAGTCTTGTTGTTTTTACTTTGACCTTACAGCCAAAAGGCCCTATTTGTTCCGTTACTTAATCACACTGCTCTGTGATGTCTTTTAACTATTTTGGATGTTGTTTTACCCTTAACAAAGGTCTGTTATGTCCAATCTGTGGATTAAAAGGTAGTTGTGTGGGCATTTTTCTGCCCGTCATGATTTTAAATGGTGAAATCCTTGTCTTGTTGTTTGGGGTAGCTTTTACCTGTAACATAATTTCTGGCAAATGTTGCACCCATGTAGAATTTTTTTTTCTTTAAGTTTTATTTATGAAATATTGTAATTGCCTCTGTATTGATGTTTAGAATGATGCAAATGAAATGCAGATGTCTGTGTTGAATGCTGTGCGCCTTGTCTCGCAGCTGCATTTTTATTTATAGTCTTTGAAGCATGCTTTAGACACTGAACATTCAGCTTGTCTCAAGCTGTACCTGACTTTGTTACATTGTATGAATGAATGCTGCTTTATTTGATTCCATGCTTTTAGCTAAGACCATTTCAACCCTTTAATATCTATATGCTAGTAAAAAGAAATACACGTACTTAACGGACTATATTATTTTTACTTATATTATAGCAACAGATGTGTATATACATGTAACTAGCAAATGGATGTGCACATGCATTTATGCATTTTTAAACCTATTTATCACTGTATAAATTTTCTCAGTTTTATTTTAAAATACAAAACTGTTTATGTTAGTAGAAACACAGTGGGATACAAAACCTTTAGCCTTTTTTTTTTTTGTCCTTAAGACTACTGACGACCGAGTCCTTTTGCCTTTGTTTAGCCTCATACATGCAATCATTAAAAGCTGCCTAGTACAACCCTGGTATTTTTCCTTTTTTTTTTGCAAATTAATCACTATATCTTTATTAAAACTACCATTTTTAAGAAAAGCAAGGTCACCGTCATTTTTAGTAAGGGCGATCCACTGATTTAAAAACATACAACTGTCCCGGGACACACGATAAAACCTATAACCAGCTGGTGTACCTTTTTCTGGCTCATTTATTTTTCCCGCACTCGCTACCATTTTTACTCAATAAGCTATACTTGTTTAACACAAGTTTAGCTAAGGCGTTATATAAACGTCTTTTTACCCCACTATCATTTCTCCTTTCATACTTATGATGCCAGTATTTCCATATTACCCCACTCTCATACTGCACACTTAATAGCAGAGAAGAAATGCATGCTACTTACCTTAAAACAACTGAATGAGCGAAATATTTTTCTGCATAAAAAAAAAAATTCAAATCTTTAAGGCAGATAGACAGAGAGATGAAGAAAACACTGCAAAAACAGAAAAATCTGTTATGGGCCCTTTCATTCGCAGTATTTCTTTCACTTCCTGACTGCTGCAGCTTGTTCCCAATTAAGATCAGAGTCACGGCACCAATTGTTATGTTTCAGAATACTTTAAAAATGAAGACAGATACAGTTCTCTCTCTCTTTCAGTGGTTTTTATTATCTACAGTACACACATGCTGGAGCCTCATGGAAAGCACCAGGGAGACTCTCAGAACAAAGGAATAAACAAGCTTATATACTGGTGATATTGCTGACAATACAAAAATAGAGAAATGAACCAATTAGACCATTATACAGGGCAATTAAAGGTTTACCTGTAAACATGAGTCAATTCACATGATCATATCTCTGGGCAAAGAAAGAAAATCAGATGCATTTCCATAAAAGGCACATTTCCTGCTTTCAGGCAGACTCTTGCTTTTCAGCATTTTCTCATTGCTCAGAGTTCACTCAAAGTTCATAGTAAACAATACGTTTTAATACATACAGACTGTCACATACTCAATTTCCTCAAACACATGCTTTGACTGTTCAATATTCTACACCCGTCACAACCAAAGTGACACAAAGCTCACAACACCAGTGTGCCACCCAACACAGCCCCTAAGGCAAGACAATGTACCCAAAACTTTAGTCATAGGTGACTCTAGTCAGGCACACTGATGTCCCACTCACCAGGCTGAACAAGGAGAAAATTACAGTCAGCTGCCTGTCGGGTGCCAGGATCGACCACATAACGCATGCACTCAAGTCACTCCACAACAAGTACAAATATGACTCTGTCATTGTCCATGCTGGAGTGAATGACTTGAGACGTACCTCCCTGGACTACATGAAAAGAGACATGGAAGAGCTCTTGGATCATGTGGCCCAGGCAGGTATGACCCTGGCCCTGAGTACTATAGCATCCTGCCTTCACCCAGAATGATTCCACAGTATAAGGACAAAATGATTGACTTCAACAATTGGCTAAGCTTCTGGTGTCATTCAAAGGGGATCCAGTATTTGTCTGCCTGGGAAGACATGGTCTGCCACCCCTATAGTGCCTTTTTTAGGCAAGGGTCAAAGGATAAAACCACCACTGTAACAGATACAAGCATGCAAAATCTGAAGGTAATGCTACTCAATGCTACAAGTCTAAACCTCAAAATGCACTCTCTCGTGGCACTCCTAAAAATGGAGAACATAGATATCTGTGCAGTAACTGAGACCTGGTTCAAGGCTCCAAACAGCACCCTCTAAAATACCAGTCTAAAACTCTTACCACACTTCGCGTCCACAAAACCAAGACTGAAACACTAAAGGTGGAGGAGTGTCCATATTCACCAAGGATATTCACACCTCCAGACTAGTTGCCCAACACAATGCATCTGAAATTCTCCAGGTGCAACTAACACTAGGTAAGACTGCAATCCAAATTGTAGCTTGCTACAGATCCCCCACCATGCCCCAAGATTCTCACTACACCTTTCTAAATATACTGGAAAATATTAAGATACAAGCAAACACCCTAATACTGGGTGATTTCAACTACCCTGCCATTAACTGGGAAAACTACTTGGGTACCAACTCCTTTTCTCAACGGTTCTTGGAATTCATAAATTCCAACGCCCTGGATCAACTAATCCATTGTCCCACACCAGGGGCTCCAATATCCTAGACCTGGTCATTACCAACATGGGAGATAGATGCTCCACACCAGTGGTCACCCCCTCATTGGTCAGGTCTGACCATAAGCAAATCACTCTTGACATCCACATCCCACCCCCAGTAAGGAAACCTCCTTAAAAAGCTTCTCCAAAGCCAACTTCATGCTACTGAAGTCAGAAGTGACAAACTTCATGACACCCATGCAGACGGGATCTGAAAGTTCGACTGCAGAATCCTACACTAAGGCACTGTACGAGCACATCCACTTGTGCATGAATCGTGCCATCCCAAATAGAACCAAGATGCTCTTCTCCAAAAAAAAGGAAGTCAATCTGGTGGTCCCCTGCTATAAACAAACTATACAACAGCAGGAAGAAACTGTTGCAGAAAAGAGGAAAATCCCAGGATGCAAAAAACTCCCTCACCAGCCTCAGTAAGAAGCTGAGATCCCTCAAAATCCTCAAAAGCTAGTTACGAAAATAAAATTGCCAAAGATTCGAAAGACAACCACAAGGCATTCTATAGTTATGTCAAGAAACTAAATGGCAATGCTCAGATCTGCTCTGAGCTACAACAGAATGGCATTAAATATACTGATCCCAAGGATATTGCCAATATCCTGGCAGATCGATTTAGTGCCGACTTCACCCCCCTCTCACCCACTAAAGGGCCCATCTCAATACCAAAAGATTGCCAAATTCCAGTAATCACGGCCACACAGGTAGAAACCGCACTCTCCACAGCTAAGAATACAGCATCCATGGGACCAGATGACATCCCAGGCTGTGTACTACATGAACTACAAAATGAACTGGCACCTCACCCAAGTGTCATGTTTAATCATAGCCTCACCTCAGGCTTCGTACCCACTGAGTGGTGCACAGCTACGGTTACCACACTCCACAAAGGGGAATCCACCTTGGATGCCGGGAACTACCATCCCATCAGTCTGACAAGCCTGATCTGCAAGGGCATGGAACGCATTACCATGGAACTTATAAACAAAGACATTGGCAACCTTCAAACACTGGACCCCACCCAGTTTGGGTTTGTGAAGGGCCGATCTTGTCTCCTGAATCTGATTGACGTCTTCAAATCAGTCTCCAGAGCTGTGGATGAGGGTAAACCAGTCCACACTGCCTATCTGGACCTCACTAAGGCCTTTGACACCATTCCCCCACTCTGGAATCATAGAGAAACTTACTAATCTGGGCATAAATCCCTACGTCACTCAATGGGTTGCCAACTGGCTTACTGATAGAACCCAGACTGTAAACGTAGCAGACTCCAAATCCAGCTCCAGACAAAGTGACAAGTGGAGTACCTCAGGGTTCAGTCCTGGGACCATTCTTTGTTTGGCATCTACTTCTCAGAAGTACAGGCCAACACTAATGGACTCTGGCTAACAAAGTTTGCAGATGACTGCAAACTGGGAGCCATTATTGAATACCCAAATGATGTGGATATTCTACAAAAGGGCCTTACAGAAACAGATGCCTGGTGCCAGAGCCATGGGCTCAAGCTTAATGCCAAGAAATGTATAGTTATCCCCTTTGGAAAAAAACATGTACCCATGAATTACTACATAGGTGCAGGACACTAAACATCGAAAGTGTGATGAGAGACTTAGAGACACAGGTGGACAGTGGTCTCACTTTCGATAATCACATCGCCACAACAGTCAGGAAATCCTTCTATGTGGCACATCTCATCATCAAGGGCTTTTCATCCAGAAAAAAGGAGGTCATTGTCCCACTGTACTCATCCCTCATTAGAATACAACACTCCGTTTGGTATGTACCTCACAAGACATCTGCAACAGCTGGAAAGGTCACAGAAATACCTCACTAAAAGAATCACAGGACTAAAGCAGATGCCATATGCTGACCGTCTAAAAAAACTCCAGCTATACTCTGTGGCATATTGTCTACTCAGAGGCGATCTCGGCTTAACATACAAGGCCATGTCAAACCCTGAGCTGTTGGACATGCTCCACTTAAAGAAATCCCAATCCCTCAGAGCCACACGCTCCAGGGATCTAAACCTTGTCATCACAATGAACAAAACATGCTGGAGGGATAAGTTCCTGACCTAGTGACTCCCCATACTCTGGAATAGACTGCCCATACCTGTCAAGCAGAGCACCTCATTGGCCCTCTTCAAAAGGAACCTTAATGATTGGATGGAAGATAGGAAATTCACCCCGGGGATCATGTCAGTCACCCTGCTAGACAGGGGTCCAGAGAAGTAAATATTGTGGGAAGAAATATCCAGGGAATTGTTATGACTAGGCTTGCATAGCCCCTAGAGCCAATAGCCTAGTACCAACTTATGAACCTTTTAAGCCTTTTGGCTGTAAATTTTGATACTTCAAAATAAAGTAACTCTGTTAAAGAACCAATGCTTAATATTTTCTCTCAGATATAATGGTCTGTGTAACAAAAAATATAAAACTTAAAGTCATCCAAAGTATGTCACATTTCCATTAAATGTCTTGCTACTGCTAACCGCATTACCATACAGCTGATAGCACAAAAAAGCAACTTTTTCATTCCCAAGCTGCACACAATAATGACACACACCAACTCCCGGTCAAGAAATGCAGGGAGGGGTACAAGAAAAGCACACACACAAACACATGCGCTGACTTAAGAAACTGGCAACGACTTCAAGCCGCTCTTAACAAACTTTTAAAAGAAGCCCCTCTACCTCCTGCCAAGTATTCTTCCCTTCTGGATGTTTGATAAAGTTGTTGCTATTATAAAAAAAAATCCGGAAACCCTTGCAGAACAATTCTAACCTTACTAGCAACAGTGCTAATGCTACCGATTGTTTCTCGCGCTCTTTTTTGACAAGAGCGCGAGAACCAATCAGTAGCAATCCAGCCGTCCACATCACGTATGTGTCTGCGGATGTGGCAGTCTGAACCCCCCCCCCCCATTCTAATTTACTGTATGGACAGTGCAGTTAAACTGCATAGACTTCTGGGCATCACATTGATGCCTTTTCTTTAACCTGGACTGCCTTTACAGCAGTCAGAGAGTAGATAGTTACGTTCTAAAAAAAAAATGGAACTCGACGAGCATGCGCAGTTCGAGTTCCGGGACTTTGCAGACTCGCTCAAAAGCACAACATCGTTAGTGTTATACACAACATAACACACAAAAAATATTTAATACTTTTTTTTTTTTAATTCATCTCAAATGTCATTACACTTCAATATTTTTCCTAGGAGGGCTGCAGTCCGATAGCGTGAGCCGCCCCCTGATTAAACCCTAAGCAGACCAAATTTATTTTATTCACACCTTAACAATACTCTAACAAAATATCTTCACCATTACTTCTTCTGATCAAACCAAAATTGAACTTGCTGAGCTACGAAATTTGACAACCACATAAAGCAAGCTATCAGCAAAATGTTCAAAAGACTTGATGCCCTCTATCAAGTTAACCTTGCTTTACTGACCAAACTAGGTAAACTACTGCTATTAACATACTCTTACCCACCCAGATATATGCTGTTCCTATATTAGTCATTCTGCAAGAAATCTATATACCCATGCTAGAAAAATATTACACCAATACACCTAAATTCGAAGTTGATATGCCTTATAGATCCTATCACTGCATGGCAGAAAAACAAATTAATTGGTTAGAATTGCCTCATCATTGATATTCACATAATGAAAAATGTTCCTGGTCTAATTTTCCAACCTGCAAAATGCTAAACACTAAAAATATTATCCAACCTAACTCCCCATCTAGGACTCTTCAGTCTACTGATAAATTCTTAGTACACTCAATTACATCTTCAAAACACACAGACACACACCGACAGACAAACAGACACACACACCGACACACACCGACACCCCCACACACACCGACACACACACACACACACCGACACACACACACACACACACACACACACACACACACACACACACACACACACACACACACCCCCACACACACCCCCACACACCAACAGACACACACCCCGACACACCAACAGACACACACCCCCACACCGACACACACCCACACACCGACACACACCACACACCGACACACACCCACACACCGACACACACACCGACACACACACACACACAGACACACACACAGACAGACACACACACAGACACACACACAGACACACACACAGACACACACACAGACACACACACAGACACACACACAGACACACACACAGACACACACACAGACACAGCTACTCAGGGCTTACAAGATTGCCCCTTCCATCCAGTCTCATCAGTTCCTCTTCCTTCTGAGTAAAATTCTCTTCTGCTAGGTGGATCTACAGCCTGAACAATTTTTTTTTTTCAGTGCAGACAGCATTTAAGACTGCCACTAGGTAAGTTGCTAAACCCATTTGTACCACTAAACTTACAGCCAGTGCTACTGCTAAAGAAAAAGGACACATCATATGTGAATGTACTTCAGGCTTGCACAAGCCAGTTTACTTTTACTTATGACTTTCTAACCCATGAGCAACTCTTTTTTTAAACTTTCTCTGCTCTACCGTCCTGTGAGTTACTCATTATTTTAGCAAAACCACTCACACTGCTATTTAAACCTTTCCTTACTTCCACTGCCTCATTGTTTTTTCTTGGGCTAATGCCTCCATCAGTGAGGGGTTCTAACCCACTTTGTTCACCCTTGCTACACTCTGCTCACTGCACTTCCTTACTCTAAGCCTAATTTCCACCCAACCCTCCTTATCTAAATTTATAGTGAACAGATCCCCTCCTCTTCCTTACTCCAACACCTTCCTCTTCCTGCTAGCCTTACCAATCCCTGCTCTTACTTCTTATCCAATAATATTCAGCAAACTATATGCAACATTGTATCACCTTCCCTAAACACTTATCTACTTCAGTACTTAATTTACTCTTCTCTGTTGTTTTTAACTTTACAATGTATACTTTTATTCCCCTTGTACAATACGCACTTCTTTCCCAGCAAGTCCTACTTCTATATTAGCCATCCTTTCATTATACCGACACACAACATAACACCCACAAACCTTTTATTATACACATCACGCACTTAATCATTTTCCTAATACTTCCTTTATATCAAAATGTCACCCTCTTTCATCGCGGTATATTCTACATTTCTGTAAGCTGACTACTATATTAATCTTTCCCCTTCTCCATAATAAGGGATCATCCTTCCTGGAATCACCAGCAAGCCATTTCTTCTCTGACCTATTTTTCCTGTCATCTTTCTCCCTTATCCTTTAACATCCTTTCCTTTTCTATCATGATATCCTTTTGCCTCTTCACATCTCTGCTATTCATTTTAAGTCACATTACTATGTACCATGGTACTCTCACACTTTATTCACACCCACACACTACCAGCCACCCTGCCTATACTCAGGCTAAACCCTCTCTGATATTTATTTTCTCAAAATGTATTTAATGTCCAACCTATTAACCTTTTCAAATAAAAAAAAATATCTAATTATTCATTTCACTTTGACATAAACTGAAATGAATTAATGTAATTTGTATCAAAACTAACTAATCCTAATCCTATGTTCTTCAAAATTACTGTTTTATGATGACATCCATCCCAACCCCGGTCACTCAGCCTCATCCATTCCACCATCCTCCGCCCATTAACATTTGTAAACAAAGTGACAGACTTAAAAGCAAGGATACCCACCAGATATTACTGTCATTACCAAACATGGCTAAAACCCCATATAAAATATACTGAAATTCTGTCTCCTGGCTACAATATAATTTGATATGAGAGACTACACAAAAAAAGGTGGAGGTGTTGCTATTATACATGTAACAACTGTCTATATTTCTCACCCCTCAGAACTAACATATCAACCTTCCAAAATGCTGAACTTATTGGTCTTCTCAAGGTTAATAAACATAAGAAGCTTTGTATAGTTGCCCTCTACATACCACCTGGTAATAATATTAAATTATTCGAATATTTTCTTTTCTAGAGAAGTACAAATGTTAATATTAAAACCATCATCTTAGTCGACATTAAAATAACTGCTTATCTGTGACATCTAATACCCTAACTACTAGTCTTAACTTGTATGGATTTAAACAGCTGATCTCTTCTCCTATTTGATTATCAAAGTGAATCAAAAATTTATGCTTGACTAGATACTTCTGTCTCAGGAGTACTACCTGATTCTCTTAGTAATCATCACCCAATATTCACCACTACAAAAATCATCCACCAGCTAAAAATCATCAGTTCAGAACTACTTGAAATCTTTCTAACGTTTACCCTGACACACTCAGTCTGTTAAAATCCATCAACTGGTCTCCACTCAAAACCCTAACCCTAGATGAAGCTATCAACAAATTGAACAATATATTCATGAATGCTTTAACCTTGTCCCCACCAGAAATAAAAGAGTAAAAAATACTGAACCCCCCTGGCTGACTCATTCTACAAGAATTCTCATGCAAAAATTTGACAAACCATGGAAACTATGGTACAAAGATAAAACCCGTCAAACCTTACATCTATACAAAGAGTTGTGCAATCTCACCAAGTAGCAAATTCACCTAGACCAAAAAATATATATATATATATTGCTTTGATCCACAAGATAATCATAAAAAATCCAAAGAAATTCTGG